>NC_133364.1:52011739-52114558 GCF_049309525.1 Garra rufa
AACGGTTTGGCCGTGGCAAGGCGACAAAGTTATGGCGAGAAATGAGAAACAGGAAGTGTCTAATAACTGTTGAACACATTGCCTGATTCTGATGAAACTTCACCAGTTTGTTCCTTGTATGATGCCGATTCCATAAATGTGACTATTATGAGTCAAAGTTATAGCGCCACCAACTGGCAGCAGGAAACGTGTCATTTTCAAAATGCTTTGAAATCAGCCTCTTAATTTTAATCGATTTTCTTTAAACTTCATCAAAATCATGTCAAAACACGGCCAATAAGAATATGTAAAGGGGTCGATGATAAATCGAATGCTGTTGCCATGGCAACATGTCAAACTTTAAAATTAGATTCCTGTCTTTTCGAGGCAGTTAACATGCTTAGAATTTCATGAAACTCAACACACACATCAATATTTATGATAGTTAGACACTGGCAAAAGGTCATAAATGGGCGTGGAGCAGGCACTCTATAGCGCCATCTTTTGACAAAAGTTGGGGGGTTAGTTTTTCCTACAGTCACCAAACTCTGTACATATATTAATCTCATCAATTTGGACAACTTTCTAAATCAAACTCATTAGCTGAGACCAACAGGAAGCCGGCTATTTTGATTTGAATGTGGATTTTTGGAAAAATCAGGCTGTAAACAAATGCACACTACTTCTAAGAACAACCAGCTGTTCACACCAAACTTTTTAACATGAAGAGAATATTCTGAAGATGTTAAATTGCGAGCGGATTTTGGATATCTTGAACGGTGTGACGTGGTGATTTTTTAAAGATATAGTAAAAAATATTTTATATCTTTAAAGTGCAGCATCCAAACTCTTTAAACTTTTTTCACACAGAGATCTAATCATTCTGAGCAAGTGCTGCAAATAAAAAATGTATACAAGCTTCTATGAATTAAAGAAAATTTAAAAAAGAACTCAGAAACCTGCTGTCACTCTGGTGAATGTCTCTACAGTATGTGTGTGCGTTCAGTCAGGCACAGAGAAGCTCATTATTGCAGGGGGGAGGGGTGAGAGGGAGAGAGGGGTAGAAAGTGAAACATGCTATCTTGCTTAATGACCATCTTTGAGAAATGCACATATATATATATATATATATATATATATATATATATAGTGTAATCGAAATAAAATACGTCTGATCTTTGAGAGTCTGATATTGAGAAAATATAAAGGGTCACTAAGTCTTTCATTGTTTGTATTTTGCAGTTGTTGTTTTTTTTTTTTTTTTTTTTTTACTGAACTATACCATGAACTTGTCCTATTCAGTCACATAGCAAAAGATTAAGAAAAATTTAACTTTTAGCATTAGCGATTTATCTTCATTGATAGACATTTATTTTCATAGTGTTTATTTTATTGAATATAAAATTTAAATTAACAATTTCAAGACAAACTTGGACAACAAAACAAGCTTTGCTGTTATCTGTTCAAAACATCTGAAAATTATAAAATTTTAAGATGAGTTTTATTATATATATAATATATATATATATATATATATATATATATATATATATATATACCGCCCCTTTCAATACTCAACTTGTTTTTAAAGATATTTTGAAAGAATGAAGCGTTTATAGAGCACTTTATTGTGTATTGCTGTACACCCATATGAACTGTGTTCATTGTTAATTCACAGTACATAAATTATATATGAATACTTTTTTAGCTTAATATTAATTAACATTAATAAATGCTATTTATTTATTGGTCATGTTAACTAATATAGTTAATGTTAACAAATGAAACTGGATGGCAACATTTTATATTTTGTGTGTATGTGTCTGTGTGTTGATTTTAAAGTCTAACCCTTTCAATTCTGTAAACTTTAAATCCAAACTAGCAGAGGGTTACTGTGAATGCATGTGCCAACTGGGCACCGTCTTCCTTATTGATTCTTAGTTATGTAGCGCTTAAGAGTGATGTCTTATAACAGGAAGGTCACCAGCAAAGCAATATCCACACAAAAATTGTACAGATAGGTAACGATGACATTTAAGCAGAAGTGGTGGACGTAAAGCAAGCAATAATAACATTTTGTTATCATCATAAATCATGTTCTTATCATCATCATCAGAGTATAGGGAAAATTTAGCATATTGGTTCACAGTTGGCATTATCTGAAGTCCTTGCATTGATTGCATTTAATTAAATCAACATTATATTTGGTCAGTCTGATCTTGAGGCCTTAGAGATGTTAAATTGTGAAGATCTTGAGTTTTCATTGAGTTGTTATAACTTAGCCATAAAATGTCTGATCTGCCACAAAATTCACAGGTTTGGTAAGAGTCCTGGCCTGAAGACACCTAAAGACCAATATTCAGATATTATCATAGCGCCACTTGTTGGCAGCAGGATATATCATATCTTTCACTAACTCAAACATACCAAGGTCAATCTGCACCAAACTTCATATGTTTGATAATAGTGATGGCCTGAACACATCTACATGCCAATAATTAGTTACAGGCATAGCGCCACCATCTTTCAGCAGCAAGTTTGGCACATTTAAATGACTTATGATAGATTTTTTCTATATTTACTGTATTAAAAGCATACTGCCCACCGTTTGCTGATTTCCTGAAGCCACCGAACGGCGGTGAGCCCGGGTGCGAGGGCCCGTTCATCGCTGCTCGCAGCTTTAATTAGGGCCCGAGCACCGATGGTGTGAGGACCCTATTGGATCTGCTCCGTTTCTTATTAGGGCCCGAGCACCGATGGTGTGAGGACCCTATTGGATCTGCTCCGTTTATTATTATTAGGGCCCGAGCACTACAGTGCGAGGACCCTATTGGAATTGCTCCGTTTATTAGGGCCCGAGCCCAAAAGGGCGAAGGCCCTATTGTTCTTCTAAGGATTCTTATTTGTTTTTTTTTTTTTTTTTTTTTTTTTTTTTTTTTATTTCAACCGTTGGGGCACTTTTGGGGGCCTTAACATACTCAAAAACTCTTGAAAATTTGCACACACGTTGGAATCTGCCGTCGTCCGGATGCCACAGAGGCTGGGACCCGGGCGTGGTTCAGGGCATCTACAGCGCCCCCTGGAACACAGTTTGAAAACTTGATGTACTGCGCACACATACTTGCACGTACTCATATGAAACTCGGTACACATATAGAACTCATCGAGCTGAACAACTTTTGTACTCTATGTCATGGGCTCCACGCAACAGGAAGTGAGATATTTAGGGCTGTTTAAAAAGCGCATGCTCTGGAATTTAACGTACTCCTCCCAGGAATTCCATGGGATTGTCACCAAACTCGGTCAGCATGATCTCAAGACATTGGGGACGCTAAATTGCGAGGAGATTTTTGATATCTCGAACGGTTTGGCCGTGGCAAGGCGACAAAGTTATGGCGAGAAATGAGAAACAGGAAGTGTCTAATAACTGTTGCACACATTGCCTGATTCTGATGAAACTTCACCAGTTTGTTCCTTGTATGATGCCGATTCCATAAATGTGACTATTATGAGTCAAAGTTATAGCGCCACCAACTGGCAGCAGGAAACGTGTCATTTTCAAAATGCTTTGAAATCAGCCTCTTAATTTTACTCGATTTTCTTTAAACTTCATCAAAATCATGTCAAAACACGACCGATAAAGAATATGTAAAGGGGTCGATGATAAATCAAATGCTGTTGCCATGGCAACGTGTCAAACTTTAAAATTAGATTCCTGTCTTTTCGAGGCAGATAACATGCTTAGAATTTCATGAAACTCAACACACACATCAATATTAATGATAGTTAGACACTGGCAAAAGGTCATAAATGGGCGTGGAGCAGGCACTCTATAGCGCCATCTTTTGAAAAAAGTTGGGGGGTTAGTTTTTCCTACAGTCACCAAACTCTGTACATATATTGTTCTCATCAATCTGGACAACTTTCTAAATCAAACTCATTAGCTGAGACCAACAGAAAGCCGGCTATTTTGATTTGAAGGTGGATTTTTTGAAAAATCAGGTAGTAAACAAATTCACACTACTCCTAAGAACAACCAGCTGTTCACACCAAACTTTTTTAACATGAAGAGAAGATTCTGAAGATGTTAAATTGCGAGCGGATTTTGGATATCTCGAACGGTGTTGACGTGGTGATTTTTTAAAGATATAGTAAAAAACATAACCCTAATTTTTTATATCTTTAAAGTGCAGCATCCAAACTCTTTGAAACTTTTTTCACACAGAGATCTAATCATTCTGAGCAAGTGCTGGAAATATTAATTTTATACAAGCTTCAATGAATTAAAGAAAATTAAAAAAATAACTCAGAAACCTGCTGTCACTCTGGTGAATGTCTCTACAGTATGTGTGTGCGTTCAGTCAGGCACAGAGAAGCTCATTATTGCAGGGGGGAGGGGTGAGAGGCAGAGAGGGTGACAGAGTAGAGAGCCATCCTACAGACCATCTTTGAACAAAAAATGCACATATGTATTGTAATTACATAAATATGTCTGATCTTTGAGAGTCTGATATTTTGAGAAAATATAAAGGGTCACTTAGTCTTTCATTGTTCGTATTTTGCAGTTGTTGTTTTTTATTTATTTTTTACTTAACTGTACCATGAACTTGTCCTATTCAGTCACATAGCAAAAGATTAAAAAAAATACAACTTTTTAGCATGATCAATTTATCTTCATTGATAGACAATATTTTCATAGTGTTATTTATTGAATATAAAATAATAATAATAAAAAATTAAGACAAACTTTGACAACAAAACAAACGTTACTGTTATCTCTTCAAAACATCTGAAAACCATAATTTTAAGATCAGTTATAAATATATATATCACCCCGTTAAAATACTCAACTTGATTTTTAAAGATATTTTGAAAGAATGAAGAGTTTATAGAGCACTTTATTGTGTATTGCGGTACACCCACATGAACTGTGTTCATGTTCATGTTAATTCACAGTACATAAACTTTATATGAATACTTTTTTAGCTTAATATTAATTAACATTAATAAATGCTATTTATTTATTGGTCATGTTAACTAATATAGTTAGTTTTAACAAATGAAACTGGATGGCAACATTTTATATTTTGTGTGTATGTGTCTGTGTGTTGATTTTAAAGTGTAACCCTTTCAATTCTGTAAACTTAAAATCCAAACTAGCAGAGGGTTACTGTGAATGCATGTGCCAACTGGGCACCGTCTTCCTTATTGATTCTTAGTTATGTAGCACTTAAGAGTGATGTCTTATAACAGGAGTCACCAGCAAAGCAATATCCACACAAAAATTGTACAGATAGGTAACGATGACATTTAAGCAGAAGTGGTGGATGTAAAGGAAGCAATAATAACATTTTGCTATCATCATGAATCATGTTCTTATCATCATTTGTAGCATACTGGTTCACAGTTGGCATTTATCTGAAGTCCTTGCATTGATTGCATTTAGTTAAATCAACATTATATTTGGTCAGTCTGATCTTGAAGCCTTAGAGATGTTAAATTGTGAAGATCTTGAGTTTTCATTAAAGGGCATGTCCGTGGTGGCCTGACAAAGTTTGATGTTTCTGCATAGACATAGAAGTGGTTATAACTTAGCCTGAAAATGTCTGATCTGCCACAAAATTCACAGGTTTGGTAAGAGTCCTGGCCTGAAGACACCTAAAGACCAATATTCAGATATTATCATAGCGCCACCTGTTGGCAGCAGGATATCTCATATATTTCACTAACTCAAACATACCAAGGTCAATCTGCACCAAACTTCGTATGTTTGATAATAGTGCTGGCCTGAACACATCTACATGCCAATAATCAGTTATAGGCATAGCGCCACCAGCTGGCAGCGGCAAGTTTGGCACATTTAAGTGACTTTGACATATTTCTCCTACATTTACTGTATTAAAAGCATACTGCCCACCGTTTGCTGATTTCCTGAAGCCACCGGTCGGCGGTGAGCCCGGGTGCGAGGGCCCGTTCATCGCTGCTCGCAGCTTTAATTAGGGCCCGAGCCCAAAAGGGCGAAGGCCCTATTGTTCTTCTAAGGATTCTTATTTGTTTTTTTTTTTGTTTTTTTTTATTTTTATTTTTTTTCAACCGTTGGGGCACTTTTGGGGGCCTTAACATACTCAAAAACTCTTGAAAATTTGCACACACGTCGGAATCTGCCGTCGTCCGGACGCCACAGAGGCTGGGACCCGGGCGTGGTTCAGGGCCTCTACAGCGCCCCCTGGAACACAGTTTGAAAACTTGATGTACTGCGCACACATACTTGCGCGTATTGATATGAAACTCGGTACACATATAGAACTCATCAAGCTGAACAACTTTTGTACTCTATGTCATGGGCTCCACGCAACAGGAAGTGAGATATTTAGGGCTGTTTAAAAAGCGCATGCTCTGGAATTTAACGTACTCCTCCCAGGAATTCCATGGGATTGTCACCAAACTCGGTCAGCATGATCTCAAGACATTGGGGACGCTAAATTGCGAAGAGATTTTTGATATCTCGAACGGTTTGGCCGTGGCAAGGCGACAAAGTTATGGCGAGAAATGAGAAACAGGAAGTGTCTAATAACTGTTGCACACATTGCCTGATTCTGATGAAACTTCACCAGTTTGTTCGTTGTATGATGCCGATTCCATAAATGTGACTATTATGAGTCAAAGTTATAGCGCCACCAACTGGCAGCAGGAAACGTGTCATTTTCAAAATGCTTTGAAATCAGCCTCTTAATTTTACTCGATTTTCTTTAAACTTCATCAAAATCATGTCAAAACACGGCCGATAAGAATATGTAAAGGGGTCGATGATAAATCGAATGCTGTTGCCATGGCAACATGTCAAACTTTAAAATTAGATTCCTGTCTTTTCGAGGCAGATAACATGCTTAGAATTTCATGAAACTCAACACACACATCAATATTAATGATAGTTAGACACTGGCAAAAGGTCATAAATGGGCGTGGAGCAGGCACTCTATAGCGCCATCTTTTGTCAAAAGTTGGGGGGTTAGTTTTTCCTACAGTCACCAAACTCTGTACTTATATTGTTCTCATCAATCTGGACAACTTTCTAAATCGAACTCATTAGCTAAGACCAACAGAAAGCCGGCTATTTTGATTTGAAGGTGGATTTTTTGAAAAATCAGGTAGTAAACAAATTCACACTACTCCTAAGAACAACCAGCTGTTCACACCAAACTTTTTTAACATGAAGAGAAGATTCTGAAGATGTTAAATTGCGAGCGGATTTTGGATATCTCGAACGGTGTTGACGTGGTGATTTTTTAAAGATGTAGTAAAAAACATAACCCTAATTTTTTATATCTTTAAAGTGCAGCATCCAAACTCTTTAAAACTTTTTTCACACAGAGATCTAATCATTCTGAGCAAGTGCTGGAAATATAAATTTTATATAAGCTTCAATGAATTAAAGAAAATTAAAAAAATAACTCAGAAACCTGCTGTCACTCTGGTGAATGTCTCTACAGTATGTGTGTGCGTTCAGTCAGGCACAGAGAAGCTCATTATTGCAGGGGGGAGGGGTGAGAGGCAGAGAGGGTGACAGAGTAGAGAGCCATCCTACAGACCATCTTTGAACAAAATGCACATATGTATTGTAATTACATAAATATGTCTGATCTTTGAGAGTCTGATATTTTGAGAAAATATAAAGGGTCACTTAGTCTTTCATTGTTCGTATTTTGCAGTTGTTGTTTTTTATTTATTTTTTACTTAACTGTACCATGAACTTGTCCTATTCAGTCACATAGCAAAAGATTTAAAAAAATACAACTTTTTAGCATGATCAATTTATCTTCATTGATAGACAATATTTACATAGTGTTATTTATTGAATATAAAATAACAATAATAAAAAATTAAGACAAACTTTGACAACAAAACAAACGTTACTGTTATCTCTTCAAAACATCTGAAAACCATAATTTTAAGATCAGTTATAAATATATATATCACCCCGTTAAAATACTCAACTTGATTTTTAAAGATATTTTGAAAGAATGAAGCGTTTATAGAGCACTTTATTGTGTATTGCTGTACACCCACATGAACTGTGTGCATGTTCATGTTAATACACAGTACATAAACTTTATATGAATACTTCTTTTAGCTTAATATTAATTAACATTAATAAATGCTATTTATTTATTGGTCATGTTAACTAATATAGTTAATTTTAACAAATGAAACTGGATGGCAACATTTTATATTTTGTGTGTATGTGTCTGTGTGTTGATTTTAAAGTCTAACCCTTTCAATTCTGTAAACTTAAAATCCAAACTAGCAGAGAGTTACTGTGAATGCATGTGCCAACTGGGCACCGTTTTCCTTATTGATTCTTAGTTATGTAGCACTTAAGAGTGATGCCTTGTAACAGGAGGAGTCACCAGCAAAGCAATATCCACACAAAAATTGTACAGATAGGTAACAATGACATTTAAGCAGAAGTGGTGGACGTAAAGCAAGCAATAATAACATTTTGTTATCATCATGAATCATGTTCTTATCATCATCATCAGAGTATAGGGAAAATTTTGCATATTGGTTCACAGTTGGCATTATCTGAAGTCCTTGCATTGATTGCATTTAATTAAATTATATTTGGTCAGTCTGATCTAGAGGCCTTAGAGATGTTAAATTGTGAGGATTTTGAGTTTTCATTGAGTTGTTATAACTTAGCCATAAAATGTCTGATCTGCCACAAAATTCACAGGTTTGGTAAGAGTCCTGGCCTGAAGACACCTAAAGGCCAATATTCAGATATTATCATAGCGCCACTTGTTGGCAGCAGGATATATCATATCTTTCACTAACTCAAACATACCAAGGTCAATCTGCACCAAACTTCATATGTTTGATAATAGTGCTGGCCTGAACACATCTACATGCCAATAATCAGTTATAGGCATAGCGCCACCATCTGGCAGCGGCAAGTTTGGCACATTTAAATGACTTATGACATATTTTTTCTATATTTACTGTTTTAAAAGCATACTGCCCACCGTTTGCTGATTTCCTGAAGCCACCGGTCGGCGGTGAGCCCAGGTGCGAGGGCCCGTTCATCGCTGCTCGCAGCTTTAATTATTATTAGGGCCCGAGCCCAAAAGGGCGAAGGCCCTATTGTTCTTCTAAGGATTCTTATTTGTTTTTTTTTTTATTTTTATTTTTTTTCAACCGTTGGGGCACTTTTGGGGGCCTTAACATACTCAAAAACTCTTGAAAATTTGCACACACGTCGGAATCTGCCGTCGTCCGGACGCCACAGAGGCTGGGACCCGGGCGTGGTTCAGGGCCTCTACAGCGCCCCCTGGAACACAGTTTGAAAACTTGATGTACTGCGCACACATACTTGCGCGTATTGATATGAAACTCGGTACACATATAGAACTCATCGAGCTGAACAACTTTTGTACTCTATGTCATGGGCTCCACGCAACAGGAAGTGAGATATTTAGGGCTGTTTAAAAAGCGCATGCTCTGGAATTTAACGTACTCCTCCCAGGAATTCCATGGGATTGTCACCAAACTCGGTCAGCATGATCTCAAGACATTGGGGACGCTAAATTGCGAGGAGATATTTGATATCTCGAACGGTTTGGCCGTGGCAAGGCGACAAAGTTATGGCGAGAAATGAGAAACAGGAAGTGCCTAATAACTGTTGCACACATTGCCTGATTCTGATGAAACTTCACCAGTTTGTTCCTTGTATGATGCCGATTCCATAAATGTGACTATTATGAGTCAAAGTTATAGCGCCACCAACTGGCAGCAGGAAACGTGTCATTTTCAAAATGCTTTGAAATCAGCCTCTTAATTTTAATCGATTTTCTTTAAACTTCATCAAAATCATGTCAAAACACGGCCAATAAGAATATGTAAAGGGGTCGATGATAAATCAAATGCTGTTGCCATGGCAACGTGTCAAACTTTAAAATTACATTCCTGTCTTTTCGAGGCAGATAACATGCTTAGAATTTCATGAAACTCAACACACACATCAATATTAATGATAGTTAGACACTGGCAAAAGGTCATAAATGGGCGTGGAGCAGGCACTCTATAGCGCCATCTTTTGACAAAAGTTGGGGGGTTAGTTTTTCCTACAGTCACCAAACTCTGTACTTATATTGTTCTCATCAATCTGGACAACTTTCTAAATCAAACTCATTAGCTAAGACCAACAGAAAGCCGGCTATTTTGATTTGAAGGTGGATTTTTTGAAAAATCAGGTAGTAAACAAATTCACACTTCTCCTAAGAACAACCAGCTGTTCACACCAAACTTTTTTAACATGAAGAGAAGATTCTGAAGATGTTAAATTGCGAGCGGATTTTGGATATCTCGAACGGTGTTGACGTGGTGATTTTTTAAAGATGTAGTAAAAAACATAACCCTAATTTTTTATATCTTAAAAGTGCAGCATCCAAACTCTTTAAAACTTTTTTCACACAGAGATCTAATCATTCTGAGCAAGTGCTGGAAATATAAATTTTATACAAGCTTCAATGAATTAAAGAAAATTAAAAAAATAACTCAGAAACCTGCTGTCACTCTGGTGAATGTCTCTACAGTATGTGTGTGCGTTCAGTCAGGCACAGAGAAGCTCATTATTGCAGGGGGAGGGGTGAGAGGCAGAGAGGGTGACAGAGTAGAGAGCCATCCTACAGACCATCTTTGAACAAAAAATGCACATATGTATTGTAATTACATAAATATGTCTGATCTTTGAGAGTCTGATATTTTGAGAAAATATAAAGGGTCACTAAGTCTTTCATTGTTCGTATTTTGCAGTTGTTGTTTTTTATTTATTTTTTACTTAACTGTACCATGAACTTGTCCTATTCAGTCACATAGCAAAAGATTTAAAAAAATACAACTTTTTAGCATGATCAATTTATCTTCATTGATAGACAATATTTACATAGTGTTATTTATTGAATATAAAATAATAATAATAAAAAATTAAGACAAACTTTGACAACAAAACAAACGTTACTGTTATCTCTTCAAAACATCTGAAAACCATAATTTTAAGATCAATTATATATATATATATGTATCACCCCGTTAAAATACTCAACTTGATTTTTAAAGATATTTTGAAAGAATGAAGCGTTTATAGAGCACTTTATTGTGTATTGCTGTACACCCACATGAACTGTGTTCATGTTCATGTTAATACACAGTACATAAACTTTATATGAATACTTCTTTTAGCTTAATATTAATTAACATTAATAAATGCTATTTATTTATTGGTCATGTTAACTAATATAGTTAATTTTAACAAATGAAACTGGATGGCAACATTTTATATTTTGTGTGTATGTGTCTGTGTGTTGATTTTAAAGTCTAACCCTTTCAATTCTGTAAACTTAAAATCCAAACTAGCAGATGGTTACTGTGAATGCATGTGCCAACTGGGCACTGTTTTCCTTATTGATTCTTAGTTATGTAGCGCTTAAGAGTGATGCCTTGTAACAGGAGGAGTCACCAGCAAAGCAATATCCACACAAAACTTGTACAGATAGGTAACAATGACATTTAAGCAGAAGTGGTGGACGTAAAGCAAGCAATAATAACATTTTGTTATCATCATGAATCATGTTCTTATCATCATCATCAGAGTAAAGGGAAAATTTTGCATATTGGTTCACAGTTGGCATTATCTGAAGTCCTTGCATTGATTGCATTTAATTAAATCAACATTATATTTGGTCAGTCTGATCTTGAGGCCTTAGAGATGTTAAATTGTGAGGATCTTGAGTTTTCATTGAGTTGTTATAACTTAGCCATAAAATGTCTGATCTGCCACAAAATTCACAGGTTTGGTAAGAGTCCTGGCCTGAAGACACCTAAAGGCCAATATTCAGATATTATCATAGCGCCACTTGTTGGCAGCAGGATATATCATATCTTTCACTAACTCAAACATACCAAGGTCAATCTGCACCAAACTTCATATGTTTGATAATAGTGCTGGCCTGAACACATCTACATGCCAATAATCAGTTATAGGCATAGCGCCACCAGCTGGCAGCGGCAAGTTTGGCACATTTAAATGACTTATGACATATTTTTTCTATATTTACTGTTTTAAAAGCATACTGCCCACCGTTTGCTGATTTCCTGAAGCCACCGGTCGGCGGTGAGCCCAGGTGCGAGGGCCCGTTCATCGCTGCTCGCAGCTTTAATTAGGGCCCGAGCACCGATGGTGTGAGGACCCTATTGGATCTGCTCCGTTTATTATTATTATTATTATTATTATTATTAGGGCCCGAGCCCAAAAGGGCGAAGGCCCTATTGTTCTTCTAAGGATTCTTATTTGTTTTTTTTTTTGTTTTTTTTCAACCGTTGGGGCACTTTTGGGGGCCTTAACATACTCAAAAACTCTTGAAAATTTGCACACATGTTGGAATCTGCCGTCGTCCGGACGCCACAGAGGCTGGGACCCGGGCGTGGTTCAGGGCCTCTACAGCGCCCCCTGGAACACAGTTTGAAAACTTGATGTACTGCGCACACATACTTGCACGTATTGATATGAAACTCGGTACACATATAGAACTCATCGAGCTGAACAACTTTTGTACTCTATGTCATAGGCTCCACGCAACAGGAAGTGAGATATTTAGGGCTGTTTAAAAAGCGCATGCTCTGGAATTTAACGTACTCCTCCCAGGATTTCTATAGGATTGTCACCAAACTTGGTCAGCATGATCTCAAGACATTGAGGACGCTAAATTGCGAGGGGATTTTTGATATCTCGAACGGTTTGGCCGTGGCAAGGCGACAAAGTTATGGCGAGAAATGAGAAACAGGAAGTGTCTAATTACTGTTGCACACATTGCCTGATTCTGATGAAACTTCACCAGTTTGTTCGTTGTATGATGCCGATTCCATAAATGTGACTATTATGAGTCAAAGTTATAGCGCCACCAACTGGCAGCAGGAAGCGTGTCATTTTCAAAATGCTTTGAAATCAGCCTCTTAATTTTACTTGATTATCTTCAAACTTCATCAAAATCATGTCAAAACACGGCCGATAAGAATATGTAAAGGGGTCGATGATAAATCAAATGCTGTTGCCATGGCAACGTGTCAAACTTTAAAATTAGATTCCTGTCTTTTCGAGGCAGATAACATGCTTAGAATTTCATGAAACTCAACACACACATCAATATTAATGATAGTTAGACACTGGCAAAAGGTCATAAATGGGCGTGGAGCAGGCACTCTATAGCGCCATCTTTTGACAAAAGTTGGGGGGTTAGTTTTTCCTACAGTCACCAAACTCTGTACATATATTGTTCTCATCAATCTGGACAACTTTCTAAATCAAACTCATTAGCTAAGACCAACAGGAAGCCGGCTATTTTGATTTGAATGTGGATTTTTGGAAAAATCAGGCTGTAAACAAATTCACACTCCTCCTAAGAACAACAAGGTATTCACACCAAACTTTTTTAACATGAAGAGAAGATTCTGAAGATGTTAAATTGCGAGTGGATTTGGGATATCTTGAACGGTGTTGACGTGGTGATTTTTTAAAAAACATAACCCTAATTTTTTATATCTTTAAAGTGCAGCATCCAAACTCTTTAAAAAATTTTCACACAGAGATCTAATCATTATGAGCAACTGCTGGTAATATCATAATTATTCAAGCTTCTATGAATTAAAGAAAATTAAAAAAAGAAATCAGTAAACTGCTGTCACTGGGCTGACAGTCTGTGTTCAGTCACTAGAAGAGTGACTGATGGGGGGAGGGGTGAAAGGGAGAGAGACCAGTGGAACATGCTGTTTTGCTTAAGACCATCTTTGAGGAAGATGCACATTGCACATTGCACATTGCTGTAGTGTATTCTACATAAATATGTCTGAACTTTGAGAGTCTGATCTTTGAGAAAATATAAAGTGTCACGAACTATTTCATTCTTTGTATATTGCAGTTGTTGTTTTTTTATTTATTTTTTACTGAACTGTACCATGAACTTGTCCTATTCAGTCACATAGCAAAAGATTAAGAAAAATAAAAAATTTTAGCATGAGCGATTTATCTTCATTGATAGACATTTATTTTCATAATTTAAATTTTAGATTCAATAAAAAAAACACTAACAATTTCAAGACAAACTTTGACAACAAAACAAACTTTGCTGTTATCTGTTCAAAACATCTGAAAATTGTACCATTTGTAGAGAATTTTGGTTAGCTCAAAGAATTTAAGATGATCAATATATGTGTGTATATGTATGAGACTGTTCCTCTCATCACATATACACTGCAAACTCCACCAGGTCTTACGACCAATGAATAGGATGAAATGAGTTATTTAAAACATACATTTCAGTCAGGGAAAGTAGTTTAACTCACAGGAAATCGTGTATAATAATCGTCATTAAATATACGCAATTTCCAGTTTCTGATCAGTAACAGTAATAATGATATCGACTGGTTTCTTTGTCCAGCAAATTATTCAGCGATACCCATTACTCTGACGTTGGCCCGTCGTCACGGCAACGCGTTTTTACTAACCAGAACGGAGTTAAAACAATTGAACAGAATAGGGCTTAAGGTAGCAATATGAGATCGAAACAGTTTAAGTGACTTTGTAATGTAAGCATTCAGCACAGAGAATCATTATATGTGAATATATGGTTGTTTATTAAACTATTCTACTTACAAACGATCGCACATAGACAAACGTACATAAAACACAAATAGACAGAAAACGCGTGAGAGAGAGAGAGTAAGAGAGAGAGAGAGAGAGAGAGAGAGTAAGAGAGAGAGAGAGACAGAAAGTGAGTTTGCAAAGGGACAGGAATGAAACGGTTCTGAACATCCTGAAATCGTTTCTTTTATAAAACGCCTTTAACGCAGCTATCTACGTTTGTAGAAAGGACGGATACTTGCAAGCTTGTTGTTGTTGTGCATTGTTTCCGTTTATGTTCAGTTCAGAAAGTCCTTTCCAGTTCCTTGAGAGTATTGCAGGCCTCATCATCTCCTCCGCTAGGTGAGACCCCCCCCCCCCCCCCCATGGATCTGGGGGGAGGTGCGGGTGACGTGTCTTTGTGTCCCGAAGGCAAGAGCCAGAGAGAGAGATGAGGGAAGGTTTATAAACCTGTAGGTCGTTCACGCCCACAGTTGGACCTTGTCCAATCCGGTTGATCTGAGTTTTGGAGGGAAGATTGAAAGTCTTTGTCTCTCACAATGGGGTTTCGCATGTGGAAGCTGATTGGTTGTTTGGCCACAAAACTTTCAAAAGTTCAATAATACATATACAGCAAGGAGTTATTAAGATGCCACAAACATTAACATTTAGGGAATAATAAATGCTGCTCATAGACACCAAACATGATCTATGAATCTTCTCGGTTGACTGAGTGATTCTAAACGTGAGTCCTAGCATGCACAATGATTCACCTATTGCGGATTAATGTTTGAGGCCGACATACATAACAGAAACAACGATATAAGAAAAGGTAACACATTGATATGTGTACATTTCTATATAACTGTATGTGGGACTGTATGTCTGAATAAGGAAAGTGTATCTGCATTTCTGTAAGAGTCTTATCTTGATGGTGGGGGGATGAGTTGGATAGTGAACAAAGGTCTGGCTCATAGCACATAGGTGTTAATCATGGGGGAGTAGTCATTTAAGGAATATAACTAGTTATTTCATGTCTGATTGCCCTCCAGGCACTACATATCCCCTCTTTCGAACGTTGTTGTCCGTCCAACAGACAACAGCGAGCGACGTCAAAGGTGCGGAACAATCAGGCATGCACCCGGCACTCATGGCTGGAAGAGAGAGGTGGCTCTCTGGAGGTTGGTGCTTCAAGGAGTGGCTGTGGTGCCGTGGTCGACGTTATCAGGTGTGATAATGTAGACAGTGGCAAGGTATGGGTCCTCGAGCTTTGTGCAACAGGTGTCGAGGCACTGTCACTTGTCATCCTGACCCAGGTTGGTCTGTGTCAGGTGGTTGTTATCTAGTATCTGTGGTCCCTGCAGTCTGGAATCGCTGGTTGGACTCTCACTTGTGAGAGGGCAGGTAGTTCCAGGGTTCCCAGAGAATTGTCGTAAAGATTTTGTAGTGTAAAGAAAGTTTCAGACGGACCCGGTTAGGGTGCAGGAGGGCAGCAGGTGTCTGTTATCCCGCTGTTTTGCTCAAATGTCATCAGGCGTCTGATGTTGGGGGTGTCGACACTGACTTGAGCGGGTCTGAGTTGTGTTTGTAGGGGTTTTGCTGTTGGGCCTGTGGGCCCGTTGCTCCATTCAACATTGTCTGGCTGCTCCTGAGGTGTCGGCTGGTCTCATGGGATGCTTTTTCCTTTTAGGAAGTCTAATGCGGTGTTGCGTTGGGCAAGGAGTCAGAAGTTTACCTTTCAGTACTTCTCAGTGGAGTTTCATTCAAGGAGCTCTTTGTTAGCATCAGAAACTCTGTTCTGGAAAAGCAGGCGTGTCCAGCTGTCCTTGTGGGTGTCGGTTAATTTTGGTACTCGGAGACTTGCAGGTTCAGTTCATTTACCTCCTGTCTGAGGCCCTTGAGGGTGTGGGCCAAGGAGAAGACGATGCTGCTCAGCTCCTGGTTGTCCAGGCTGGATGTGAGTTGTCCATTTGTCGCGGTCCTGCTGTTCCTTTCTCTGCCATTGCAGGCCGTTGGCTGCTTTAGGCTGAAGGATGCCGTTCTCTGTACTCTGCTGAGTCTCCAGTTGGTCCTGGTGAGTGGCAGGGCTGGATGTCCGAGACACGCTGGTTCACAGTTCCTATTGTGAATCTCGCTGGCTGCGGCATGCTTTTGGCTTCCTGCGCTCTTTGGATGCAGGTGTCGCACTCGGGCATGTTTCACTGAAGTACTGGTGAGCAGTGTAGGTGGTGACACGGGTGGTCTCTTAGTTGACACGGGTGTCGTTTCTGGTGCCATCTGGTGGTAAACGTTCACAGATGTTTCTCGTCGACTGACTGCTTTGCATCGTAGAGAGGCTGTGTCGTTTGAAATCCGCTGGTTTCGAGCTGGCATCAAACTTAGCATATTCTGATGTCCTCTGTCACTGCATGCTTGGCAGTGCGCCACTTTTGCGTTGGTAGTGGCTTTGGTACTCTGGTGTATTCTGCACGGTGCATCTTGGGCATACATCAGCAATGACCCCCCTTTGTTCCTGGAAAGCTGGGAGCTGTGGCGGTGTTTGGTTATCAGGAACAAATGTGAGGATGTGTCATCTAGATGCGGCATGTGTGTGACATCACTGAGTTGTTTTCGGCTTAGTGCCTTAGTGTGGTCGGACAGTGCAAGGTTGAGTGTCAGCATTGGCAGAGGCTTCTTTAGCAGAGCTATTTTGTAGGTGGAGCCAGTGTGCATGGGTGTGATGCAGGCGGCGTAGCAGCGTGAGGGGTTTGCTTGTGGCTTAGAAGCGATGCTTGGGTTGGGTGGGTGGGTTTTTTGTTGTTGAAAACCTTAGGCAGCCACAAAATCCCTCAGTTTTTTTTTCTGGGCCTTTCACTGTTTTTCCACGAATAGCATGTAAATGTTCTTATTGTGATGGCACTGCTTGTCTGGAACAGTTGTTGATGCTCGTCTGTTTCAAACTGAGTGGTGTTGTTTGAAACTGAGCTTAGCCTACTTTGAGTCTATGCAGGTTAGTAATTTTCAGAGGGAGTTCTTGCGACTTGCTGTGACACAAGGGTTGATCCGATTGCCGTCACTCGTGCTGTGATGTCAGGTGGCCCTGCTTAAGGTGTTGCAGTGGGACAGGCTTGTCGTTTTCCACTAGGTACCTGCTCTGGGCGTGTCTTGCCTCGCTCTTGGGTCTATGAGCACATGGGTTTGTGTGCGTGGGATCCTTGGTCTGCAGGCATTGACAGTTATAAACATCACACAGTGGTGGCAGGTTTCTGTGATTCCCTTTGTCTTCTGGTATGCTTGGCACGTCGCTGGATGGCTTGTGCAGCGCAGCTGTTGTCATCTGGGTGCTGGGCTCTGCTGAGAGCCTTGTACATGACATTAGTTCTGCATCATCGTCATATGTGGAGAGCAGCTTGGCACCATTTCTGAGTGGCCATTTTCCCATAGGCTCTTCATGACGGAATTGTTTAAAGTCTTTGAAATACCTGAATGGTATATACACTGCAAAAGATTACTTTCCAGAAAGGGGGTGTGGCTTCTAGAGTGGGCACTGCTTCACGTATTCCATTGAGTGTGTGTGCAGCGTTAGGGTTTTAGCCACACTGTGTTTTGAGCCGAACAGTGACCCCTTTTGGTGAATGCAGGTAGTTCGTTCGCCAGAGTGTAAACATCTGGGAGTAATCTTATCTAGCAAGGCTTTCTCGCAGTTGAGGGAGTATCGTAGGGCTGTGAGAAACAGGAAGTAGCAGGTTTTGCATTGTCTATTCCAGGTTAAGTTCAGAGCACAGGTGTCCTCAGTGTTGGCCTGCACTGATCTCAGATCACTCCCACACAGTGATGTCGCTGCGTGTTCAGCTCCCATACACCACTGTATGTTTGTTCACCTTGGTCAGTCAGACGTCCCCCCTTGGCATGGGGCAGCTGGACAATCACTTTGCTAATCTTTATTGCCTTCTGGTGCTTGGCTGTTTTCCGGCGGTCTGTAGAGTCCGCTGAATCGAGCGATCGTTGACGGAAAAAGGCTGTAGCATTTGGGTGGTGACTCACAGTGTGATGTGGATATCTGAGGGGAAAAATTTTCTGGCGTTGATGCCATCTTCCCTTGGTGCCTGTCGCGTTGTCTCACGTAGGCTAAGATGCTGGTCGTAGCAGTCGTGTTCTTAGCTGCTGTATTCAGTTTTGACAGTTTTGACTGCTGGTACAAATGGCTGGGGTCCTGTTAGCTGGAGGTGGAGCTAAGCAGATCTGTCTCGTGGTCACACTGGGCAAATGTTCTTGCTTAAGAGTCAATGTTTTGCAGACAGGCGTGTGTTGTAGCCTACTGCAGTGTTCAGGAAGACAGCGTTTTGTGGTGACAGCTGTCAGATTCCCGGCCAGCTTGCTGGCGTGTGAGGTGTGAACGGTGGGCTGTTAGGCCCGGGAGAGATTTTGTGTTGAGCTCTCCTGTTTGTTCATATTGTTATCTGCAAGCATTTGAGTTCTTTAAGGTGTGCTGGGTTCAGCTTACTTTGTGTTTCTTTGCGGAGTCGTTACTTGAACTTCGGCGTAGGCTGCTTGCAGGAGGCCTTAAAAGGCTTTGGCCGTGGCATGAGTGTTGCTGTCTGCCTGGGGCCATTGTAAAGAGAGCTTCCGCTGTTTAGGAGTGTTCTCCTGTACTGCTCTCTGCGCTCAGTCTGTGGGGGTGTTGCAGGCGTGTCTTGAAGCTTTTCTCCTCTCTCCTCGTGTAGGTCCTTGTCCTCTTCATCCGCTATCTCTGAACATCCAGATGGTCTAGGCGGTTCTGCGCGCTGTCCTGGTTCCGTCGTGGGTGAAGCTTTCTCCGCTGCGGCTTTAGTCAGACGATCTTGTTGAGGGCGTGGTCACTGATGGTCCGGGCTGTAGATGAGTTGATTGGTTCTCTGCAGCCGTAGCTCTTGACTGGATCGTGATCCATTCGCCTGTGTGCGCGGTCGTCCGGCTGTTCTCCGCTCAGGGGCTGTAGTCACTAGACCCAGGGCAGGATGGCCTCTTTGCCTTGTCTGGACTGGATGGCGAGACTGGATGGTGACATGTTGACACAAATAGAGAGGGAGAGACAAAGCACAACGAGCCAATGCAAGTCCGTACAGAACTAATGAGCTAAAATGTTGCTATGTGTTGCGCCTTAACTGATGTCATCAGATGGTGACGCAAACTAAACGCTTATTATCCTAGCTGTAAAGAAGGGGTCAGATAGTTTGTGTGGGTAAACACAGGAAACTATGAGTAAACTTAATGATGAGCGATTAACTTTAGAGCTATTCAGTTCATCGGTGTAGTTACCAAAAGATTTAACTGATGTTCAGACAGGTTCAGTCTCTAATAGGGAGAGAAATAAAAAAACAAAATCCATCAGAAAGAGAGGTATAAAGGGTTAAAGCAAAAGAGAGAAAGTGAGCTGACTGCCAGCCCTGAGGTCAGTGACGGGGCCCACCGGGTGGGGGCGCTATGGAGTCGTCACACCTGGGGAATGGCAGAGCTGAGAGAGCAAAAGAGAGAAAGGCCCCCCTGGGATGGGCCGAATTACCCGGGGTAGTGAGAGTGCAACTTGATCGATTTGGTCAAAGTTTAAATTTAAATCAAGACTGTTTAATCAAAAATTTAAAATGAGCAAATACAATTATAATTGCTAAAGGGAGAGTTGAATCTAAGGCGGTGAAATAATTAAAATTAAATCACACACACGCAAAAAAAACATACATTATGTTAATTATCATTATGGTTTAAATAACAATAATTAATAATGTAACATCAAAAGGAAAAGAGAAGGGAGAGACTGACTGGGACTATCTATAAGCGTTGTTGCTCAAAGAAAAAATAAAATAAAAATAAAAAATAAAATAAAAAAAATAATATGAAATCAGGCATAGGTATTGGAAGAGGTTTTAGACAGACTTCTATCTTTTAATAGAAGGAAATACCTTTTATGCGGGATTTCAGATTCCACCTTGTGTGGATTTGAACGCGCATCTAAGCGCAGTTACCATGGCGATGCGTGATCGCGGGTGTATCTTTCTTGTGTCCGTTTTACTGAACACAGGTACATGTGTTTTGCAAACTTTAACTTAATAGGATGCTTACACTATTAAAAGGTTGCTTAGTTATGATGCGTGCACCTTGATCTTGAGTCAGCCTGCTGACACAAGACTTGTGTGTGCTTTGCACAAAACAAATAAATAACACTCGATCAAGATTTGTACAGTAATAACGCGAAGTTGTTTACTATATTAAATCTATTCGATGAGCAAACGGGGTCAACCTAATCAGTTAGCTAAACTGAGGTTTTAACCCAAAGGAGCAAGATAGCTGATTAGCATTGGAGTGCACATCAATGGCTAATCTATCTACACTCAAAATATAAAGATATGGCCATTGTAAGGTGAAAGAGGAACATCGCTCAATCAGCTTCTTCACGCAAAAATAGAGGTTTTCTTCGCTCAATTTAGGGTGGCTTTAAGACGCGCTATAAAAGATTCCTTCGTTTTATAGGGTCAATATATAAACTGCAGTTAAGTTACATCTTCAACAGCGGTTTAGTTTCTCTGTGCGAGAGGCTCAAACATCTGTGAAGGTGTTAAAGGTGGGCTTGGCCACACCGTTCTAACACACACACACACAAACAAAAGAAACGCGAGTCGCGAGCCGAGTTTGAATAAACAAACATGCAGACACACAAATTATTCCTGAGCCGCTCACATCACATAGTTTAAAACTGCCCCGCATTCTAACGCCAATTAATGTAGAGAATTTTGGTTAGCTCAAAGAATTTAAGATGATCAATATATGTGTGTATATGTATGAGACTGTTCCTCTCATCACATATACACTGCAAACTCCACCAGGTCTTACGACCAATGAATAGGATGAAATGAGTTATTTAAAACATACATTTCAGTCAGGGAAAGTAGTTTAACTCACAGGAAATCGTGTATAATAATCGTCATTAAATATACGCAATTTCCAGTTTCTGATCAGTAACAGTAATAACGATATCGACTGGTTTCTTTGTCCAGCAAATTATTCAGCGATACCCATTACTCTGACGTTGGCCCGTCGTCACGGCAACGCGTTTTTACTAACCAGAACGGAGTTAAAACAATTGAACAGAATAGGGCTTAAGGTAGCAATATGAGATCGAAACAGTTTAAGTGACTTTGTAATGTAAGCATTCAGCACAGAGAATCATTATATGTGAATATATGGTTGTTTATTAAACTATTCTACTTACAAACGATCGCACATAGACAAACGTACATAAAACACAAATAGACAGAAAACGCGTGAGAGAGAGAGAGTAAGAGAGAGAGAGAGAGAGAGAGAGAGTAAGAGAGAGAGAGAGACAGAAAGTGAGTTTGCAAAGGGACAGGAATGAAACGGTTCTGAACATCCTGAAATCGTTTCTTTTATAAAACGCCTTTAACGCAGCTATCTACGTTTGTAGAAAGGACGGATACTTGCAAGCTTGTTGTTGTTGTGCATTGTTTCCGTTTATGTTCAGTTCAGAAAGTCCTTTCCAGTTCCTTGAGAGTATTGCAGGCCTCATCATCTCCTCCGCTAGGTGAGACCCCCCCCCCCCCCCCATGGATCTGGGGGGAGGTGCGGGTGACGTGTCTTTGTGTCCCGAAGGCAAGAGCCAGAGAGAGAGATGAGGGAAGGTTTATAAACCTGTAGGTCGTTCACGCCCACAGTTGGACCTTGTCCAATCCGGTTGATCTGAGTTTTGGAGGGAAGATTGAAAGTCTTTGTCTCTCACAATGGGGTTTCGCATGTGGAAGCTGATTGGTTGTTTGGCCACAAAACTTTCAAAAGTTCAATAATACATATACAGCAAGGAGTTATTAAGATGCCACAAACATTAACATTTAGGGAATAATAAATGCTGCTCATAGACACCAAACATGATCTATGAATCTTCTCGGTTGACTGAGTGATTCTAAACGTGAGTCCTAGCATGCACAATGATTCACCTATTGCGGATTAATGTTTGAGGCCGACATACATAACAGAAACAACGATATAAGAAAAGGTAACACATTGATATGTGTACATTTCTATATAACTGTATGTGGGACTGTATGTCTGAATAAGGAAAGTGTATCTGCATTTCTGTAAGAGTCTTATCTTGATGGTGGGGGGATGAGTTGGATAGTGAACAAAGGTCTGGCTCATAGCACATAGGTGTTAATCATGGGGGAGAAGTCATTTAAGGAATATAACTAGTTATTTCATGTCTGATTGCCCTCCAGGCACTACACATTTTAAGATGAGTTATATTTATATATCGCCCCATTACAATACCCAACTTGATTTTTAAAGATATTTTGAAAGAATGAAGCGTTTATAGAGCACTTTATTGTGTATTGCTGTACACCCACATGAACTGTGTTCATGTTCATGTTAATTCACAGTACATAAACTAATGTTAAAAGATATTAATTTACCTTTAAACAATATATGAGTACTTTTTTAGGTTAATATTAATTAACATTAATAAATGCTATTTAATTATTGTTCATGTTAACAATGTTAACAAATGAAACTGGATGGTAAAATTGTATATTTAGTGTGTATGTGTCTGTGTGTTGATTTTAAAGTTTAACCCTTTCAATTCTGTAAACTTTAAATCCAAACTGGCTGAGGGTTACTGTGAATGCATGTGCCAACTGGGCACCGTTTTCCTAATTGATTCTTAGTTATGTAGCGCTTAAGAGTGATGTATTATAACAGGAGTCACAAGCAAAGCAATATCCACATACAAATTGTACAGATAGGTAACGATGACATTTAAGCAGAAATGGTGGGCGTAAAGCAAGCAATAATAACATTTTGTTATCATCATGAATCATGTTCTTATCTTCATCATCAGAATATGGGGAAAATGTAGCATATTGGTTCACAGTTGGCATTATCTGAAGTCCTTGCAAGGGTTTGGGTCTATAGCAAACTCCTCCTAGAGATTTAATGATATCAACATTATATTTGGTCAGTCTGATCTAGAAGCCTTAGAGATGTTAAATTGTTAAGATCTTGAGTTAAAGGGCGTAAGTGGCGGCCTGACAAAGTTTGTTGTTTCGCCATGGACATAAAAGTTATAACTCAGCCATAAAATGTCCGATCTGCCTCAAAATTCACAGGTTTGGTAAGAGTCCTGGCCTGAAGACACCTAAATGCCAATATTCAGATATTATCATAGCGCCACCTGTTGGCAGTAGGATATATCAAATCTTTCACTAACTCAAACATACCAAAATCAATCTGCACCAAACTTCATATGTTTGATAATAGTGCTGGCCTGAACACATCTACATGCCAATAATCAGTTATAGGCATAGCGCCACCAGCTGCCAGCGGGAAGTTTGGCACATTTAAATGACTTATGACATATTTCTTGTATATTTACTGTGTTAAAAACATACTGCCCACCGTTTGCTGTTTTCCTAAAGCCACCGGTCGGCGGTGAGCCCGGGTGCGAGGGCCCGTTCATCGCTGCTCGCAGCTTTAATTATTATTATTATTATTATTCTCCAAAATGAATCGCATTTTAGAGGGCCTAAACATGCCCGAAAAGTCATGAAACTTTGCACACACATCAAACCTGGCGAAAATTTACGTCTGATATGGGGTTCAGAAGTGGGTGTGGCAAAATGGCTTGACAGCGCCACCTTTACACGTTCAGCGGTGTGCGCTTTCAGCTGTGATTCACGTACAGGCAAGAAAATAGGTACACACGTGTAACACACCAATACCTACAAAAAAGCCTCTTGGAGCAAAATTTTACACCCAACAGGAAGTCGCTTATTTTTAATTTTCTCAGCAAAATTTGTGTCATTTTTGCCATTTTCAGGCGTCGTACTTGAACGAACTCCTCCTAGAGATTGATTCGGATCAATGCCGAATTTTGTGAGTCCAATCTAAAGCCCTTTGTGACGTTAAATTGCGAAGATCTAGAGTTTTCATCGGAGGGCGTGTCCGTGGCGGCCTCGCAAATTTCGATGTTTCGCCATGAAAAAGGAAGTTGCTATAACTTAGGCATAAAATGTCCGATCTGTCCCAAACTTCACATGTGTTATAACACTCCTGACCAGAAGACATCTACATGCCTATATTCAGTTATAGTCATAGCGCCACCTGCAGGCAACAGGAAGTGTCATGCTGTACTCTACAACCAACTCCTCCTAGAGATTTATGCAGATCAACACCAAAATCGGTCAGTCTAATATAAAGGCCTTAGTGATGTTAAATTGTGAAGATCTTGAGTTTTCGGTAAAGGGTGTGTCCGTGGCGGCCTGACAAATTTCGAGGTCTCGCCATGGATATAAAACTTGTTATAACTCAGCCATAAAATGTCCGATTTGCCTCAGACTTCACATATTCGATAAGAGTCCTGGCCTGAATACATCTGAAGGCCAATATTCTATTATAATCACAGCGCCACCTGTTGGCAACAGGAAGATACTTGTATCAAACTCCTCCTAGAGATTTAATGATATCAACATTATATTTGGTCAGTCTGATCTAGAGGCCTTAGAGATGTTAAATTGCGAAGATCTTGAGTTTTCGTTAAAGGGCGTGTCTGTGGCTGCGTGACAAAGTTTGATGTTTCGCCATGGACATAGAAGTTGTTATAACTCAGCCATAAAATGTCCGATCTGCCTCAAACTTCACAGTTTTGGTAAGAGTCCTGGCCTAAAGACACCTAAAGGCCAATATTCAGATATTTTCATAGCGCCACCTGTTGGCAGCAGGATATATCATATCTTTCACTAACTCAAACATACCAAGGTCAATCTGCACCAAACTTCATATGTTTGATGAAAGTGGTGGCCTGAACACATCTACATGCCCATAATCAGTTATAGGCATAGCGCCACCAGCTGGCAGCAGGAAATTTGGCACATTTAAGTGACTTTGACATATTTCTCCTATTTTTACTGTATTAAAAGCATACTACCCACCATTTGCTGTGTTCCTAAAGCCACCGGTCGGCGGTGAGCCCGTGTGCGAGGGCCCGTTCATCGCTGCTTGCAGCTTTAATTCTTCTTCTTCTTCTTCTTCTCCAAAATGAAAAGTCTTTTTGAGGGCCTAAACATGCCCGAAAACTCACGAAACTTTGCACACGCATCAGACCTGGCGAAAATTTACATCTGATATGGTTTTCAAAAGTGGGTGTGGCAAAATGGCTCGATAGCGCCACCTATAAAATTTCAACGGAGTGCCCCTCGAGCTACGTTTCACGTACATGTACGAAACTCGGTACACATATGTAACACACCAATACCTACAAAAAAGTCTCCTGGTGCAACATCCGAAACCCAACAGGAAGTCCGTTATATTGAATTTCCTGTACGATTTTTGTGCAGTTTTTGCCATTTTCAGGCCTCATACTTTAACGAACTCCTCCTACAGTTTTTATCCGATCATCTTCTAATTTGCTGAGTGTCATCAAAAGGCCTTTGCGATGTTAAATTGCGAAGCTTTAGAGTTTTCGTCGAAGGGCGTGTCCGTGGCGGTCGGACAAACTTTGATGTTTCGCCATGAAAAAGGAAGTTGCTATAACTCAGGCATACGATGTCCGATCTGCCTCAAACTTCACATGTTTGATGACAGTCCGGTCCTGAACACACGTCAGTGCCCATATTCAGTTATAGTCATAGCGCCACCTGCTGACAACATGAAAATTAAATGTTTAACACTGTTACGGACTCCTAGAAACATATTGAAAAGCGTTAACAAGTCTTAAATAGGCTAGCAACATGCTACAAACATGCTAAAACATGCTAGCAACACTTAGCTAAGAGCTAAAGCATGCTATTAATACAAATACAAAAGGACATTGCTGTAACTCATGTATATAATGTTGAATCTGACCCAAACTTAATATTCAACATGCTACAAAAATAATAAAGCATGCTAGCAACACTTAGCTAATATGCTAAAGCATGCTAATAATACAATGAAACAGGAAGTTACTCTAACTCAGGCATACAATGTCCAATCAGCCCCAAACTTAACATGTTTGATAAGAATCCTGGCCTAAACACACGCCCATGCCCGTATTCAGTTATAGTCATAGCGCCACCAGCTGGTAACAGGAAGCCACATGTTTAATACTGTTGTGGATGCCTAGCAACATTTTAAAAAATTCAACAACTGTTAAACAGGGTAGTAACATGCTAGAAACATGCTATAACATGTTAGCAACATTTAGCTAAGTGCTAAAGCATACTCTTAATGCAATGAAACAGGAAGTTACTGTAACTCAGGCATGCAATGTCCAATCAGCCCCAAACTTCACATGTTTGATAACAGTCCGGGCCTGAAGATATCTACATGCCAATATTCAGTTATAGTTATAGCGCCACCTACTGTCAACAGGAAGTGACATGTTTAACACTGTGACACACTATTAGCAACACACTTAAAAAGCCATTGCGTGCTAAACTAGTTTAAAACGTACTCAAACATGCTAGCAACACTTACTTAGTGCTAAAGCATGTTGTTAAAGACATAAAACAGGAAGTTACTGTAACTCAGACATGCAATGTCCAATCAGCCCCAAACTTCACGTTTGATAAGAGTCCTGGCCTGAAGATATATACATGCCCATATTCAGTTATAGTCACAGCGCCGCCTGCTGACAACAGGAAGTGACGTTTAATGGTGTTACGGACTCCTAGCAACATAATAAAAAGCGTCAGCAAGCTTTAAATAGGCTAGCATCATGCTAGAATCATGTTAAAACATGCTAGCAACACTTAGCTGAGAGCTAAAGCATGATATTAATACAAAGAAAAATAAGTGTAACTCATGCATACAACGTCCAATCTGACCCAAGTTTAATATGTTTGATAAGAGTCCTGGTCTGAACACAAGCCCATGCCCATATTCAGTTATAGTCATAGTGCCACCTGCTGGCAACAGGAAGTCACATGTTTAATACTGTTGTGGATGCCCAGCAACATTTTAAAAATATCAACAAGTGTTAAATAGGGTAGCAACATGCTAGAAACATGTTAGCAACATTTAGCTAAGTGCTAAAGCATACTCTTAATGCAATGAAACAGGAAGTTACTGTAACTCAGGCATGCAATGTCCAATCAGCCCCAAATTTCACATGTTTGATAAGAGTCTTGGCCTGAATACATTTACATGCCAATATTTAGTTATAGTCATAGCGCCACCAGCTGGCAACAGCAAATTACTTGTTTTACACTAACTTAAGCATGCAATGTACAATTTGCACCAAACTTGACATGTTTGCCAATAGTCCTGGCCTGAAGACATCTAAAAGCCAATATTTTGTAATAGCGCCACCTGTTGGCAGCAGGATATGTCATGACTTACACTCAAGCATGCCATGTTCAAGCTTCACCAAACTTCATATGTTTGATAAAAGCACTGGCCTGAACACATCTGCATGCCAATATTCAGTTATAGGCATAGCGCCACCAGCTGGCAGAAGGAAGATTGGCACATATCAATGACTTTGACATATTCCTCCTACATTTTCTGTGTTAATAGCATAGTGCCCACCATTCGCCACCGATCGGCGGTGAGCCCGAGTGCGAGGGCCCTAACATCGCTGCTTGCAGCTTTAATTATTATTATTATTATTATTATTATTATTATTCTCCAAAATGAATCGCATTTTAGAGGACCTAAACATTCCCGAAAACTCACAAAACTTTGCACACACATCAAACCTGGCGAAAATTTACGTCTGATTTGGGTTTCAGAAGTGGGTGTGGCAAAATGGCTCGACAGCACCACCTTTAGACGTTCAGCGGTGTGCGCTTTCAGCTGTGATTCACGTACATGCACGGAAATCGGTACACACATGTAACACACCAAAACCTACAAAAAAGCCTCTTGGAGCAAAATCCGGAACCCAACAGGAAGTCGGTTAATATTAATATTCTCAACAAAATTTGTGTCATTTTTGCCATTTTCAGGCGTCGTACTTGAACGAACTCCTCCTACAGATTTATTCGGATCAACGCCAAATTTGCAGAGTCTAGTCTAAAGCCCTTTGTGACGTTAAATTGTGAAGATCTAGAGTTTTCATCAGAGGGCGTGTCCGTGGCGGCCTCGCAAATTTCGATGTTTCGCCATGAAAAAGGAAGTTGCTATAACTTAGGCATAAAATGTCCGATCTGTCCGAAACTTCACATGTGTTATAACACTCCTGACCTGAAGACATCTACATGCCTATATTCAGTTATAGTCATAGCGCCACCTGCAGGCAACAGGAAGTGTCATGCTGTACTCTACAACCAACTCCTCCTAGAGATTTATGCAGATCAACACCAAAATCGGTCAGTCTAATATAAAGGCCTTAGTGATGTTAAATTGTGAAGATCTTGAGTTTTCGGTAAAGGGTGTGTCCGTGGCGGCCTGACAATGGATATAAAACTTGTTATAACTCAGCCATAAAATGTCCGATTTGCCTCAAACTTCACATATTCGATAAGAGTCCTGGCCTGAACACATCTGAAGGCCAATATTCTATTATAATAACAGCGCCACCTGTTGGCAACAGGAAATGACTTGTATCAAACTCCTCCTAGAGACTTAATGATATCAACATTATATTTGGTCAGTCTGATCTAGAAGCCTTAGAGATGTTAAATTGTGAAGATCTTGAGTTTTCGTCAAAGGGCGTGTCCGTGGTGGCCTGACAAAGTTTGATGTTTCGCCATGGACATAGAAGTTGTTATAACTCAGCCATAAAATGTCCAGTCTGCCTCAAACTTCACATGTTTGGTAAGAGTCCTGGCCTGAAGACATCTAAAGGCCAATATTCAGATATTATCATAGCGCCACCTATTGGCAGCAGGATATAACATATCTTGCACTAACTTAAACATACCAAGGTCAATCTGCACCAAACTTCATATGTTTGATGAAAGTGCTTGCCTGAACACATCTACATGCCAATAATAAGTTATAGGCATAGCGCCACCAGCTGGCAGCAGGAAGTTTAGCACATTTAAGTGACTTTGATCTATTTTTGCTACATTTACTGTATTAAAAGCATACTGCCCACCGTTTGCTGTTTTCCTAAAGCCACCGGTCGGCGGTGAGCCCGGGTGCGAGGGCCCGTTCATCGCTGCTAGCAGCTTTAATTAGGGCCCGAGCACCGATGGTGTGAGGACCCTATTGAATCTGCTCCGTTTATTATTATTATTATTATTATTCTTCTTCTTCTCCAAAGTGAATCGCATTTTAGAGGACCTAAACATTCCCGAAAACTCACAAAACTTTGCACACACATCAAACCTGGCGAAAATTTACGTCTGATTTGGGTTTCAGAAGTGGGTGTGGCAAAATGGCTCGACAGCGCCACCTTTAGACGTTCAGCGGTGTGCGCTTTCAGCTGTGATTCACGTACATGCACCGAAATCGGTACACACATGTAACTCACCAATACCTACAAAAAAGCCTCTTGGAACAAAATCCGGAACCCAACAGGAAGTCGGTTAATATTAAAATTCTCAGCAAAATTTGTGTCATTTTTGCCTTTTTCAGGTGTCGTACTTGAACGAACTCCTCCTACAGATTTATTCGGATCAACGCCAAATTTGCAGAGTCTAGTCTAAAGCCCTTTGTGACGTTAAATTGTGAAGATCTAGAGTTTTCATCGGAGGGCGTGTCCGTGGCGGCCTCGCAAATTTCGATGTTTCGCCATGAAAAAGGAAGTTGCTATAACTCAGGCATACAATGTCCTATCTGTCCCAAACTTCACATGTGTGATAACACTCCTGACCTGAAGACATCTAGATGCCCATATTCAGTTATAGTCATAGCGCCACCTGCAGGCAACAGGAAGTGTCATGCTGTACTCTACAACCAACTCCTCCTAGAGATTTATTCAGATCAACACCAAAATCGGTCAGTCTAATATAAAGGCCGTAGCGATGTTAAATTGTGAAGATCTTGAGTTTTCGGTAAAGGGCGTGTCCGTGGCGGCCTGACAAATTTCGAGGTCTCGCCATGGATATAAAACTTGTTATAACTCAGCCATAAAATGTCCGATTTGCCTCAAACTTCACATATTCGATAAGAGTCCTGGCCTGAACACATCTGAAGGCCAATATTCTATTATAATCACAGCGCCACCTGTTGGCAACAGGAAATGACTTGTATCAAACTCCTCCTAGAGATTTAATGATGTCAACATTATATTTGGCCATTCTGATCTAGAGGCCTTAGAGATGTTAAATTGTGAAGATCTTGAGTTTTCGTTAAAGGGCGTGTCTGTGGCGGCATGACAAAGTTTGATGTTTCGCCATAGACATATAAGTTGTTATAACTCAGCCATAAAATGTCCGATCTGCCTCAAACTTCACTGGTTTGGTAAGAGTCCTGGCCTGAAGACACCTAAAGGCCAATATTCAGATATTATCATAGTGCCACCTGTTGGCAGCAGGATATATCATATCTTTCACTAACTCAAACATACCAAGGTCAATCTGCACCAAACTTCATATGATTGATGAAAGTGGTGGCCTGAACACATCTACATGCCAATAATCAGTTATATGCATAGCGCCACCAGCTGGCAGCAGGTAATTTGGCACATTTAAGTGACTTTGATCTATTTTTCCTACATTTACTGTATTAAAAGCATACTGCCCACCGTTTGCTGTGTTCCTAAAGCCACCGGTCGGCGGTGAGCCCGTGTGCGAGGGCCCGTTCATCGCTGCTTGCAGCTTTAATTATTATTATTCTTCTTCTCCGGAATGAATCGCATTTTTGAGGGCCTAAACATACCCGAAAACTCATGAAACTTTGCACACACATCAAACCTGGCGAAAATGGACGTCTGATATGGGTTGCAGAAGTGGGTGTGGCAAAATGGCTCAATAGCGCCACCTTTACACGTTCCGCGGTGTGCGCATTCAGCTGTGATTCACGTACATGCACGCAAATCGGTACACACATGTAACTCACCAATACCTACAAAAAAGCCTCCTGGGACAAAATCCGAAACCCAACAGGAAGTCGGTTATTATTAATTTTCTTAGCAAAATTTGTGTCATTTTTGCCATTTTCAGGCGTCATACTTGAACGAACTCCTCCTAGAGATTTATTCGGATCAACACCAAATTTGGTGAGTCTAATCTAAAGCCCTTTGTGACGTTAAATTGCGAAGATCTAGAGTTTTCATCAGAGGGCGTGTCCGTGGCGGCCTCGCAAATTTCGATGTTTCGCCATGAAAAAGGAAGTTGCTATAACTCAGGCATAAAATGCCCGATCTGCCCCAAACTTTACATGTGTGATAATACTCCTGACCTGAAGACATCTACATGCCCATATTCAGTTTTACTCATAGCGCCACCTGCAGGCACCAGGAAGTGTCATGCTGTACTCTGCAACAAATTCCTCCTGGAGATTTAATCAGATCAACACCAAAATCGGTCAGTCTAATAAAAAGGCTTTAGCGATGTTAAATTGCGAAGATCTTGAGTTTTCGTTGAAGGGCGTGTCCGTGGCGGCCTGGCAAATTTCGTGGTCTCGCCATGGATATAAATCTTGTTATAACTCAGCCATAAAATGTCCGATTTGCCTCAAACTTCACATGTTCGATAAGAGTCCTGGCCTGAACCAATCTGAAGGCCTATATTCTATTATAATCACAGCGCCACCTGTTGGCAACAGGAAATGACTTGTACCAAACTCCTCCTAGAGATTTAATTATATTAACATTATATTTGGTCAGTCTGATCTCGAGGCCTTAGAGATGTTAAATTGTGAAGATCTTGAGTTTTCGTTAAAGGGCGTGTCCATGGCGGCCTGACAAAGTTTGATGTTTCGCCATGGACATAAAAGTTGTTATAACTCAGCCATAAAATGTCCGATCTGCCTCAAACTTCACATGTTTGGTAAGAGTCCTGGCCTGAAGACATCTAAAGGCCAATATACAGATATTATCATAGCGCCACCTATTGGCAGCAGGATATATCATATCTTGCACTAACTCACACATACCAAGGTCAATCTGCACCAAACTTCATATGTTTGATGAAAGTGCTGGCCTGAACACATCTACATGCCAATAATCAGTCATAGCATAGCGCCACCAGCTGGCAGCAGGAAGTTTGGCACATTTAAGTGACTTTGATCTATTTTTCCTACATTTACTGTATTAAAAGCATACTGCCCACCGTTTGCTGTGTTCCTAAAGCCACCGGTCGGCGGTGAGCCCGTGTGCGAGGGCCCGTTCATCGCTGCTTGCAGCTTTAATTATTATTATTATTCTTATCCGGAATGAATCGCATTTTTGAGGGCCTAAACATACCCGAAAACTAACGATACTTTGCACACACATCAGACCTGGCGAAAATGGACGTCTGATATGGGTTGCAGAAGTGGGTGTGGCAAAATGGCTCAATAGCGCCACCTTTACACGTTCCACGGTGTGCGCATTCAGCTGTGATTATCGTACATGCACAAAAATCGGTACACACATGTAACACACCAATACCTACAAAAAAGCCTCTTGAGATAAAATCCAAAACCCAACAGGAAGTCGGTTATTATTAATTTTCTCAGCAAAATTTGTGTAATTTTTGCCATTTTCAGGTGTCATACTTGAACGAACTCCTCCTAGAGATTTATTCCGATCTACACCAAATTTGGTGAGTCTAATCTAAAGCCCTTTGTGACATTAAATTGTGAAGATCTAGAGTTTTCATCAGAGGGCGTGTCCGTGGCGGCCTCACAAATTTCGATGTTTCGCCATGAAAAAGGAAGTTGCTATAACTTAGGCATAAAATGTCCGATCTGTCCCAAACTTCACATGTGTGATAACACTCCTGACCTGAAGACATCTACATGCCCATATTCAGTTATAGTCATAGCGCCACCTGCAGGCAACAGGAAGTGTCATGCTGTACTCTACAACCAACTCCTCCTAGAGATTTATACAGATCAACTCCAAAATCGGTCAGTCTAATATAAAGGCCTTAGTGATGTTAAATTGTGAAGATCTTGAGTTTTCGGTAAAGGGTGTGTCCGTGGCGGCCTGACAAATTTCGAGGTCTCGCCATGGATATAAAACTTGTTATAACTCAGCCATAAAATGTCCGATTTGCCTCAAACTTCACATATTCGATAAGAGTCCTGGCCTGAACACATCTGAAGGCCAATATTCTATTATAATAACAGCGCCACCTGTTGGCAACAGGAAATGACTTGTATCAAACTCCTCCTAGAGACTTAATGATATCAACATTATATTTGGTCAGTCTGATCTAGAAGCCTTAGAGATGTTAAATTGTGAAGATCTTGAGTTTTCGTCAAAGGGCGTGTCCGTGGTGGCCTGACAAAGTTTGATGTTTCGCCATGGACATAGAAGTTGTTATAACTCAGCCATAAAATGTCCAGTCTGCCTCAAACTTCACATGTTTGGTAAGAGTCCTGGCCTGAAGACATCTAAAGGCCAATATTCAGATATTATCATAGCGCCACCTATTGGCAGCAGGATATAACATATCTTGCACTAACTTAAACATACCAAGGTCAATCTGCACCAAACTTCATATGTTTGATGAAAGTGCTTGCCTGAACACATCTACATGCCAATAATAAGTTATAGGCATAGCGCCACCAGCTGGCAGCAGGAAGTTTAGCACATTTAAGTGACTTTGATCTATTTTTGCTACATTTACTGTATTAAAAGCATACTGCCCACCGTTTGCTGTTTTCCTAAAGCCACCGGTCGGCGGTGAGCCCGGGTGCGAGGGCCCGTTCATCGCTGCTAGCAGCTTTAATTATTATTATTCTTCTTCTCCGGAATGAATCGCATTTTTGAGGGCCTAAACATACCCGAAAACTCATGAAACTTTGCACACACATCAAACCTGGCGAAAATGGACGTCTGATATGGGTTGCAGAAGTGGGTGTGGCAAAATGGCTCAATAGCGCCACCTTTACACGTTCCGCGGTGTGCGCATTCAGCTGTGATTCACGTACATGCACCCAAATCGGTACACACATGTAACTCACCAATACCTACAAAAAAGCCTCCTGGGACAAAATCCGAAACCCAACAGGAAGTCGGTTATTATTAATTTTCTTAGCAAAATTTGTGTCATTTTTGCCATTTTCAGGCGTCATACTTGAACGAACTCCTCCTAGAGATTTATTCGGATCAACACCAAATTTGGTGAGTCTAATCTAAAGCCCTTTGTGACGTTAAATTGCGAAGATCTAGAGTTTTCATCAGAGGGCGTGTCCGTGGCGGCCTCGCAAATTTCGATGTTTCGCCATGAAAAAGGAAGTTGCTATAACTCAGGCATAAAATGCCCGATCTGCCCCAAACTTCACATGTGTGATAATACTCCTGACCTGAAGACATCTACATGCCCATATTCAGTTTTACTCATAGCGCCACCTGCAGGCACCAGGAAGTGTCATGCTGTACTCTGCAACAAATTCCTCCTGGAGATTTAATCAGATCAACACCAAAATCGGTCAGTCTAATAAAAAGGCTTTAGCGATGTTAAATTGCGAAGATCTTGAGTTTTCGTTGAAGGGCGTGTCCGTGGCGGCCTGGCAAATTTCGTGGTCTCGCCATGGATATAAATCTTGTTATAACTCAGCCATAAAATGTCCGATTTGCCTCAAACTTCACATGTTCGATAAGAGTCCTGGCCTGAACCAATCTGAAGGCCTATATTCTATTATAATCACAGCGCCACCTGTTGGCAACAGGAAATGACTTGTACCAAACTCCTCCTAGAGATTTAATTATATTAACATTATATTTGGTCAGTCTGATCTCGAGGCCTTAGAGATGTTAAATTGTGAAGATCTTGAGTTTTCGTTAAAGGGCGTGTCCATGGCGGCCTGACAAAGTTTGATGTTTCGCCATGGACATAAAAGTTGTTATAACTCAGCCATAAAATGTCCGATCTGCCTCAAACTTCACATGTTTGGTAAGAGTCCTGGCCTGAAGACATCTAAAGGCCAATATACAGATATTATCATAGCGCCACCTATTGGCAGCAGGATATATCATATCTTGCACTAACTCACACATACCAAGGTCAATCTGCACCAAACTTCATATGTTTGATGAAAGTGCTGGCCTGAACACATCTACATGCCAATAATCAGTTATAGCATAGCGCCACCAGCTGGCAGCAGGAAGTTTGGCACATTTAAGTGACTTTGATCTATTTTTCCTACATTTACTGTATTAAAAGCATACTGCCCACCGTTTGCTGTGTTCCTAAAGCCACCGGTCGGCGGTGAGCCCGTGTGCGAGGGCCCGTTCATCGCTGCTTGCAGCTTTAATTATTATTATTATTCTTATCCGGAATGAATCGCATTTTTGAGGGCCTAAACATACCCGAAAACTAACGATACTTTGCACACACATCAGACCTGGCGAAAATGGACGTCTGATATGGGTTGCAGAAGTGGGTGTGGCAAAATGGCTCAATAGCGCCACCTTTACACGTTCCACGGTGTGCGCATTCAGCTGTGATTATCGTACATGCACAAAAATCGGTACACACATGTAACACACCAATACCTACAAAAAAGCCTCTTGAGATAAAATCCAAAACCCAACAGGAAGTCGGTTATTATTAATTTTCTCAGCAAAATTTGTGTAATTTTTGCCATTTTCAGGTGTCATACTTGAACGAACTCCTCCTAGAGATTTATTCCGATCTACACCAAATTTGGTGAGTCTAATCTAAAGCCCTTTGTGACATTAAATTGTGAAGATCTAGAGTTTTCATCAGAGGGCGTGTCCGTGGCGGCCTCGCAAATTTCGATGCTTCGCCATGAAAAAGGAAGTTGCTATAACTTAGGCATAAAATGTCCGATCTGTCCCAAACTTCACATGTGTGATAACACTCCTGACCTGAAGACATCTAGGTGCCCATATTCAGTTATAGTCATAGCGCCACCTGCAGGCGACAGGAAGTGTCATGCTGTACTCTACAACCAACTCCTCCTAGAGATTTATTCAGATCAACACCAAAATCGTTCAGTCTAATATAAAGGCCGTAGCGATGTTAAATTGTGAAGATCTTGAGTTTTCGGTAAAGGGTGTGTCCGTGGCGGCCTGACAAATTTCGAGGTCTCGCCATGGATATAAAACTTGTTATAACTCAGCCATAAAATGTCCGATTTGCCTCAAACTTCACATATTCGATAAGAGTCCTGGCCTGAACAAATCTGAAGGCCAATATTCTATTATAATCACAGCGCCACCTGTTGGCAACAGGAAATGACTTGTATCAAACTCCTCCTAGAGATTTAATGATGTCAACATTATATTTGGCCATTCTGATCTAGAGGCCTTAGAGATGTTAAATTGTGAAGATCTTGAGTTTTCGTTAAAGGGCGTGTCTGTGGCGGCGTGACAAAGTTTGATGTTTCGCCATAGACATAGAAGTTGTTATAACTCAGCCATAAATTGTCCGATCTGCCTCAAACTTCACAGGTTTGGTAAGAGTCCTGGCCTGAAGACACCTAAAGGCCAATATTCAGATATTATCATAGTGCCACCTGTTGGCAGCAGGATATATCATATCTTTCACTAACTCAAACATACCAAGGTCAATCTGCACCAAACTTCATATGTTTGATGAAAGTGGTGGCCTGAACACATCTACATGCCAATAATCAGTTATATGCATAGCGCCACTAGCTGGCAGCAGGTAATTTGGCACATTTAAGTGACTTTGACATATTTCTCCTATTTTTACTGTATTAAAAGCATACTACCCACCATTTGCTGTGTTCCTAAAGCCAGCGGTCGGCGGTGAGCCCGTGTGCGAGGGCCCGATCATCGCTGCTTGCAGCTTTAATTAGGGCCCGAGCACCGATGGTGTGAGGACCCTATTGAATCTGCTCCGTTTATTATTATTATTATTATTCTTATCCGGAATGAATCGCATTTTTGAGGGCCTAAACATACCCGAAAACTAACGATACTTTGCACACACATCAGACCTGGCGAAAATGGACGTCTGATATGGGTTGCAGAAGTGGGTGTGGCAAAATGGCTCAATAGCGCCACCTTTACACGTTCCACGGTGTGCGCATTCAGCTGTGATTATCGTACATGCACAAAAATCGGTACACACATGTAACACACCAATACCTACAAAAAAGCCTCTTGAGATAAAATCCAAAACCCAACAGGAAGTCGGTTATTATTAATTTTCTCAGCAAAATGTGTGTAATTTTTGCCATTTTCAGGTGTCATACTTGAACGAACTCCTCCTAGAGATTTATTCCGATCTACACCAAATTTGGTGAGTCTAATCTAAAGCCCTTTGTGACATTAAATTGTGAAGATCTAGAGTTTTCATCAGAGGGCGTGTCCGTGGCGGCCTCACAAATTTCGATGTTTCGCCATGAAAAAGGAAGTTGCTATAACTTAGGCATAAAATGTCCGATCTGTCCCAAACTTCACATGTGTGATAACACTCCTGACCTGAAGACATCTACATGCCCATATTCAGTTATAGTCATAGCGCCACCTGCAGGCAACAGGAAGTGTCATGCTGTACTCTACAACCAACTCCTCCTAGAGATTTATACAGATCAACTCCAAAATCGGTCAGTCTAATATAAAGGCCTTAGCGATGTTAAATTGTAAAGATCTTGAGTTTTCGGTAAAGGGCGTGTCCGTGGCGGCCTGACAAATTTCGAGGTCTCGCCATGGATATAAAACTTGTTATAACTCAGCCATAAAATGTCCGATTTGCCTCAAACTTCACATATTCGATAATAGTCCTGGCCTGAACACATCTCAAGACCAACATTCTATTATAATCACAGCGCCACCTGTTGGCAACAGGAAATGACTTGTATCAAACTCCTCTTAGAGACTTAATGATATTAACATTATATTTGGTCATTCTGATCTAGAGGCCTTAAAGATGTTAAATTGCGAAGATCTTGAGTTTTCGTTAAAGGGCGTGTCTGCGGCGGCCTGACAAAGTTTGATGTTTCGCCATGGACATAGAAGTTGTTATAACTCAGCCATAAAATGTCCGATCTGCCTCAAACTTCACAGGTTTGGTAAGAGTCCTGGCCTGAAGACACCTAAAGGCCAATATTCAGATATTATCATAGCGCCACCTGTTGGCAGCAGGATATATCATATCTTTCACTAACTCAAACATACCAAGGTCAATCTGCACCAAACTTCATATGTTTGATGAAAGTGGTGGCCTGAACACATCTACATGCCAATAATCAGTTATATGCATAGCGCCACCAGCTGGCAGCAGGAAATTTGGCACATTTAAGTGACTTTGATCTATTTTTCCTACATTTACTGTATTAAAAGCATACTGCCCACCGTTTGATGTTTTCCTAAAGCCACCGGTCGGCGGTGAGCCCGGGTGCGAGGGCCCGTTCATCGCTGCTTGCAGCTTTAATTAGGGCCCGAGCACTACAGTGCGAGGACCCTATTGGAATTGCTCCGTTTATTCTTCTTCTTCTTCTTCTTCTTCTTCTTCTTCTTCTTCTTCTTCTTCTTCTTCTCCAAAGTGAAAAGTCTTTTTGAGGGCCTAAACATGCCCGAAAACTCACGAAACTTTGCACACGCATCAGACCTGGCGAAAATTTACATCTGATATGGTTTTCAAAAGTGGGTGTGGCAAAATGGCTCGATAGCGCCACCTATAAAATTTCAACGGAGTGCCCCTCGAGCTACGTTTCATGTACATGTACGAAACTCGGTACACATATGTAACACACCAATACCTACAAAAAAGTCTCCTGGTGCAACATCCGAAACCCAACAGGAAGTCCGTTATATTGAATTTCCTGTACGATTTTTGTGCAGTTTTTGCCATTTTCAGGCCTCATACTTTAACGAACTCCTCCTACAGTTTTTATCCGATCATCTTCAAATTTGCTGAGTGTCATCATAAGGCCTTTGCGATGTTAAATTGCGAAGCTTTAGAGTTTTCGTCGAAGGGCGTGTCCGTGGCGGCCGGACAAACTTTGATGTTTCGCCATGAAAAAGGAAGTTGCTATAACTCAGGCACACGATGTCCGATCTGCCTCAAACTTCACATGTTTGATGACAGTCCGGTCCTGAACACACGTCAGTGCCCATATTCAGTTATAGTCATAGCGCCACCTGCTGACAACAGGAAATGACATGTTTAACACTGTTACGGACTCCTAGAAACATATTGAAAAGCGTTAACAAGTCTTAAATAGGCTAGCAACATGCTACAAACATGCTAAAACATGCTAGCAACACTTAGCTAAGAGCTAAAGCATGCTATTAATACAAATACAAAAGGAAATTGCTGTAACTCATGTATATAATGTTGAATCTGACCCAAACTTAATATTCAACATGCTACAAAAATAATAAAGCATGCTAGCAACACTTAGCTAATATGCTAAAGCATGCTAATAATACAATGAAACAGGAAGTTACTCTAACTCAGGCATACAATGTCCAATCAGCCCCAAACTTAACATGTTTGATAAGAATCCTGGCCTAAACACACGCCAATGCCCGTATTCAGTTATAGTCATAGCGCCACCAGCTGGTAACAGGAAGCCACATGTTTAATACTGTTGTGGATGCCTAGCAACATTTTAAAAAAATTCAACAACTGTTAAACAGGGTAGCAACATGCTAGAAACATGCTATAACATGTTAGCAACATTTAGCTAAGTGCTAAAGCATACTCTTAATGCAATGAAACAGGAAGTTACTCTAACTCAGGCATGCAATGTCCAATCAGCCCCAAACTTCACATGTTTGATAACAGTCCTGGCCTGAAGATATCTACATGCCAATATTCAGTTATAGTTATAGCGCCACCTACTGTCAACAGGAAGTGCCATGTTTAACACTGTGACACACTATTAGCAACACACTAAAAAAGCCATTGAGTGCTAAACTAGTTTAAAACGTACTCAAACATGCTAGCAACACTTACTTAGTGCTAAAGCATGTTGTTAAAAACATAAAACAGGAAGTTACTGTAACTCAGACATGCAATGTCCAATCAGCCCCAAACTTCACGTTTGATAAGAGTCCTGGCCTGAAGATATATACATGCCCATATTCAGTTATAGTCACAGCGCCACCTGCTGACAACAGGAAGTGACGTTTAATGGTATTACGGACTCCTAGCAACATAATAAAAAGCGTCAGCAAGTTTTAAATAGGCTAGCATCATGCTAGAATCATGTTAAAACATGCTAGCAACACTTAGCTGAGAGCTAAAGCATGATACTAATACAAAGAAAAATAAGTGTAACTCATGCATACAATGTCCAATCTGACCCAAGCTTAATATGTTTGATAAGAGTCCTGGTCTGAACACAAGCCCATGCCCATATTCAGTTATAGTCATAGTGCCACCTGCTGGCAACAGGAAGTCACATGTTTAATACTGTTGTGGATGCCCAGCAACATTTTAAAAATATCAACAAGTGTTAAATAGGGTAGCAACATGCTAGAAACATGTTAGCAACATTTAGCTAAGTGCTAAAGCATACTCTTAATGCAATGAAACAGGAAGTTACTGTAACTCAGGCATGCAATGTCCAATCAGCCCCAAACTTAATATGTTTGATAAGAGTCTTGGCCTGAATACATTTACATGCCAATATTTAGTTATAGTCATAGCGCCACCAGCTGGCAACAGCAAATTACTTGTTTTACACTAACTTAAGCATGCAATGTACAATTTGCACCAAACTTGACATGTTTGCCAATAGTCCTGGCCTGAAGACATCTAAAAGCCAATATTTTGTAATAGCGCCACCTGTTGGCAGCAGGATATGTCATGACTTACACTCAAGCATGCCATGTTCAAGCTTCACCAAACTTCATATGTTTGATAAAAGCACTGGCCTGAACACATCTGCATGCCAATATTCAGTTATAGGCATAGCGCCACCAGCTGGCAGAAGGAAGATTGGCACATATCAATGACTTTGACATATTCCTCCTACATTTTCTGTGTTAATAGCATAGTGCCCACCATTCGCCACCGATCGGCGGTGAGCCCGAGTGCGAGGGCCCTACCATCGCTGCTTGCAGCTTTAATTATTATTATTATTATTCTTCTTATCCGGAATGAATCGCATTTTTGAGGGCCTAAACGTACCCGAAAACTAACGAAACTTTGCACACACATCAGACCTGGCGAAAATGGACGTCTGATATGGGTTGCAGAAGTGGGTGTGGCAAAATGGCTCAATAGCGCCACCTTTACACGTTCCGCGGTGTGCGCATTCAGCTGTGATTATCGTACATGCACAAAAATCGGTACACACATGTAACACACCAATACCTACAAAAAAGCCTCTTGAGATAAAATCCGAAACCCAACAGGAAGTCGGTTATTATTAATTTTCTCAGCAAAATTTGTGTCATTTTTGCCATTTTCAGGTGTCATACTTGAACGAACTCCTCCTAGAAATTTACTCCGATCAACACCAAATTTGGTGAGTCTAATCTAAAGCCCTTTGTGACGTTAAATTGTGAAGATCTAGAGTTTTCATCGGAGGGCGTGTCCGTGGCGGCCTCGCAAATTTCGATATTTCGCCATGAAAAAGGAAGTTGCTATAACTCAGGCATAAAATGTCCGATCTGTCCCAAACTTCACATGTGTGATAACACTCCTGACCTGAAGACATCTACATGCCCATATTCAGTTATAGTCATAGCGCCACCTGCAGGCAACAGGAAGTGTCATGCTGTACTCTACAACCAACTCCTCCTAGAGATTTATACAGATCAACTCCAAAATCGGTCAGTCTAATATAAAGGCCTTAGCGATGTTAAATTGTAAAGATCTTGAGTTTTCAGTAAAGGGCGTGTCCGTGGCGGCCTGACAAATTTCGAGGTCTCGCCATGGATATAAAACTTGTTATAACTCAGCCATAAAATGTCCGATTTGCCTCAAACTTCACATATTCGATAAGAGTCCTGGCCTGAACTCATCTCAAGGCCAACATTCTATTATAATCACAGCGCCACCTGTTGGCAACAGGAAATGACTTGTATCAAACTCCTCTTAGAGATTTAATGATATTAACATTATATTTGGTCATTCTGATCTAGAGGCCTTAAATATGTTAAATTGCGAAGATCTTGAGTTTTCGTTAAAGGGCGTGTCTGTGGCGGCCTGACAAAGTTTGATGTTTCGCCATGGACATAGAAGTTGTTATAACTCAGCCATAAAATGTCCGATCTGCCTCAAACTTCACAGGTTTGGTAAGAGTCCTGGCCTGAAGACACCTAAAGGCCAATATTCAGATATTATCATAGCGCCACCTGTTGGCAGCAGGATATATCATATCTTTCACTAACTCAAACATACCAAGGTCAATCTGCACCAAACTTCACATGTTTGATGAAAGTGGTGGCCTGAACACATCTACATGCCAATAATCAGTTATAGGCATAGCGCCACCAGCTGGCAGCAGGAAATTTGGCACATTTAAGTGACTTTGACATATTTCTCCTATTTTTACTGTATTAAAAGCATACTACTCACCATTTGCTGTGTTCGTAAAGCCACCGGTCGCCGGTGAGCCCGTGTGCGAGGGCCCGTTCATCGCTGCTTGCAGCTTTAATTTTTTTTTTTTTTTTTTTTTTTGTTAACCTTCCGGGCACTTAAGGGGGTCTTAACATACTCAAAAACTCTTGAAAATTTGCACACATGTCGGAATCTGCGGCCATCAGGACGTCACAGAGGCTGGTACCGGGGCGTGGCAAGGGGACTCTACAGCGCCCCCTGGAATTTTGAGGGCCATATAGCACACATACTTGAACGTACACATATGAAGCTCGGTACACATATAGAACTCATTGAGCTGAACAACTTTTGTACTCTATGTCATTTTCTTAACGCAACAGGAAGTGAGATATTTAGGGCTGTGTAAAAAGCGCATGCTCTGGAATTTAACGTACTCCTCCCAGGATTTCCATACGATTGTCACCAAACTCGGTCAGCATGATCTCAAGACATTGGGGACGCTAAATTGCGAGGGGATTTTTGATATCTCGAACGGTTTGGCCGTGGCAAGGCGACAAAGTTATGGCGAGAAATGAGAAACAGGAAGTGTCTAATAACTGTTGCACACATTGCCTGATTCTGATGAAACTTCACCAGATTGTTCGTTGTATGATGCCGATTCCATAAATGTGACTATTATGAGTCAAAGTTATAGCGCCACCAACTGGCAGCAGGAAGCGTGTCATTTTCAAAATGCTTTGAAATAAGCCTCTTAATTTTACTTGATTTTCTTTAAACTTCATCAAAATCATGTCAAAACACGGCCGATAAGAATATGTAAAGGGGTCGATGATAAATCAAATGCTGTTGTCATGGCAACGTCTCAAACTTTAAAATTAGATTCCTGTCTTTTCGAGGCAGATAACATGCTAAGAATTTCATGAAACTCAACACACACGTCAATATTAATGACAGTTAGACACTGGCGAAAGGTCATAAATGGGCGTGGAGCAGGCACTCTATAGCGCCATCTTTTGACAAAAGTTGGGGGGTTAGTTTTTCCTACAGTCACCAAACTCTGTACGTATATTGTTCTCATCAATCTGGACAACTTTCTAAATCAAACTCATTAGCTAAGACCAACAGGAAGCTGGCTATTTTGATTTGAATGTGGATTTTTGGAAAAATCAGGCTGTAAACAAATTCACACTCCTTCTAAGAACAATAAGGTATTCACACCAAACTTTTTTAACATGAAGAGAAGATTCTGAAGATGTTAAATTGCGAGCGGATTTGTGATATCTTGAACGGTGTTGGCGTAGTGATTTTTTAAAGATGTAGTAAAAAACATAACCGTAATTTTTTTATATCTTTAAAGTGCAGCATCCAAACTCTTTACAACTTTTTTCACACAGAGATCTTATCATTCTGAGCAAGTGCTGTAAATATAATTTTTTTTACAAGCTTCTATGAATTAAAGAAAATTAAAAGTCGAAATCAGAAACCTGCTGTCACTCTGGGTCTCTGTGTGTGTGCGTAGTTGAGTCACAGTAAGAGAGACTGAAGGGGGGAGGGGTGAAAGGAAGAGAGAGAGTGAAACCCATTACCCCATTACAATACTCAACTTGATTTTTAAAGATATTTTGAAAGAAAGAAGCGTTTATAGAGCACTTTGTGTATTGCTGTACACCCACATGAACTGTGTTCATGTTCATGTTAATTCACAGAACATAAACTAATGTTAAAATATACTATTTTACCATTAAACAATATATGAATACTTTTTTTGGCTTAATATTAAAATTAATAAATACTATTTAATTACTGTTCATGTTAACTAATATAGTTAATGTTAACAAATGATACTAGTTGGCAATTTTATATATTGTGTGCATGTGTCTGTGTGTTGATTTTAAAGTTTAACCCTTTCAATTCAGTAAACTTTAATTCCAAACTGGCTGAGGGTTACTGTGAATGCATGTGCCAACTGGGCACCGTTTTCCTAATTGATTCTTAGTTATGTAGCGCTTAAAAGCGATGTCTTATAACAGGAGTCACCTGCAAAGCAATATCCATTATCCACACACAAATTGAACAGATAGGTAACGATGACATTTAAGCAGAAGTGGTGGACGTAAAGCAAGCAATAATAACATTTTGTTATCATCATGAATTACATGTTCTTATCATCATCATCAGAATATAGGGAAAATGTTCCCTATATTGTGAATGGCTTTGGGATATCTTGAACGGTGTTGATGTGGTTATTTATGAAAGTAACAATAAAAAAGATGAAGAGTTATTTTCATATATCTTTAAATTGCATTATTCTAACTCATCAAAACTTTTTACATATAAAGAACAAGAAATTCTTAGGAAATACGTGTAGTTTCAAAATGTTATCATGCTCAGAGGCCCCAAAAACATTAAAAGTGTCAAATAAATTCGTCAGATTAAAGCTCTAATACCAGGGATGAACACTAGAGGTCCTCATAAGATAAGGAATCGTTTGACCTCTAATGCTATTTAGCTCATTGTCAGTGTATAAGAATGACAATAATCCATAGAATCAGTTGATATGTACTGTACTGTCAGTGTAATTTTACATAATTATTTTGTATAGGTGCTTAAAGAGCATTAAAATATATATTTTTTTTATCTTTTAAGGAAAAATTATGTGATTTAAATACATATACACTCTCACTGATAAAACAAAGTATCTTATAAGTATGACACTATACTGCTCAGTTCACTTAATTAGAATGAGAAACAAATACAAAAAGGCCAAAAAAAATCAACTAAGTTAATATGTATTTATTTTTAATATATTTGTTTATAATTATTTCACAGATGCTTATAGACTATTAAAATAATTTTTAAAAATGCTTGTAGACCATAAAACATGGTAACTATTTAAAATAGGGTCCAATACCTACAAAAAAGCCTCTTGGAGCAAAATTTGACACCCAACAGGAAGTCGGTTATTTTTAATTTTCTCAGCAAATTTTGTCATTTTTGCCATTTTCAGGCCTCGTATTTGAACGAACTCCTCCTAGAGATTTATCCGGATTAACGCCAAACTTGCTGAGTGTAATCTAAAGCACTTTGTGACGATAAATTGTGAAGATCTACAGTTTTCATTGGAGGGCGTGTCCAAATCGGTCTCGCAAATTTCGATGTTTCGCCATGAAAAAGGAAGTTTCTATAACTCAGGCATACAATGTCCGATCTGTCCCAAACTTCACATGTGTGATAACACTCCTGACCTGAAGACATCTACATGCCCATATTCAGTTATAGTCATAGCGCCACCTGCTGGCAACAGGAAGTGTCATGCTGTACTCTACAACAAACTCCTCCAAGAGATTTATACAGATCAACACCAAAATCGGTCAGTCTAATAAAAAGGCTTTAGTGATGTTAAATTGTGAAGATCTTGAGTTTTCATTAAAGGGCATGTCCACTGGACTGATCCATGCTGAACGTCATACCTTTTTTTAATGCATCACGAAGCAACACACACTATGACACACACTATGCATTTAAAGGCTGATCATATAACTTCCACCTCATATAATTATTAATGTTGTTGTTTTATTATTATTATCAATATGAGTATATTATAATTATCACTATTTACCTCTTTCGGTCTTATTATTGCTGTTATTATTATTATTATTATTATTATTATTATTATTACTATTAATGTAATATTGTAATATTGTTTTTTTGGTTTTTACTTTTTCATTATTATTAATATCATTGTTATTATTATTATTATTATTTTCCTTTGCGTCTTATCTCTCTATTATTTTTCCCCTTCCCTTCCTCCACTTCTACTTCTTTCTCTACTTTTTGTTCCTTTTTTCTATTCCCTCCTCCTCCTTTTTTTTCTGCTCTTTCCTTTTCTTCTAATAATAATTATTATTATCATTATTATTATTATTATTATTATTATTATTATTATTTGTCCTCTTCCTGATTTCCAAACCTCTCCTCACCTCTTCATTATTATCATTAACATTATTACTTATACTTTTGTTATCATTACTATTATTACTGTTCTGATTTGTCCCTCTGTTATCTGTTATCTTATTATCATTATTATCAAGTATTATACCATTGTCATTTATTCAAGTTGCTGAAGTAGTAGTAGTTATCGTAGTAGAGATTGTAATAGTAGTTGTGGTTGAAGTAGTTGTAGCAGTAGAGATTGTAGTAATAGTTGTAGTTGTTGAAGTAGTAGACACTGTAGTAGTAGTAGTATTAGTAGTCACTCCTTACCACTGATTGATTTCTTTATATTTATGTTTTATTTATATCTAGTATGTTACTTGTTTTCGTATACTGACTTATACATGTTTATGTATGTTTGTTTATTTGTATCTCTATCTATCTATCTATCTATCTATCTATCTATCTATCTATCTATCTATCTATCTATCTATCTATCTATCTATCTATCTATCTATCTATCTATCTATCTATCTATCTATCTATCTAGTTTTCCAAAGTATGTACTGTGACATGTCCACCCAGTTACCTTTACATGCACACACACACACACACACACACACACACACACACACACACACACACACACACACACACACACACGCACACACACAAACACACGCATCTATCAGTTTCTGACTGTAATAGTTTTGTTCTGGTTGTCTGTTTTTTTTTTTTTTTTTGTGTTTGTTTGTTTATTTGTTTTCCCTGTTTGTGATCCCAATTTATGTACATCTTGCATATTCTAATAAAAAAAAAAAAAAAAGGGCATGTCCGTGGTGGACTGACAAAGTTTGATGTTTCGCCATGGACATAGAAGTTGTTATAACTTAACCATAAAATGTCCGATCTGCCTCAAACTTCACAGGTTTGGTAAGAGGCCTGGCCTGAAGACACCTAAAGGCCAATATTCAGATATTATCATAGCGCCACCTGTTAGCAGCAGGATATATCATATCTTTCTCAAACTCAAACATACCAAGGTCAATCTGCATCAAACTTCATATGTTTGATAATAGTACTGGGCTGAACGCATCTACATGCCAATAATCAGTTATAGGCATAGCGCCACCAGCTGCCAGCGGGAAATTTGGCACATTTAAGTGACTTTGACATATTTCTCCTACATTTACTGTATATAAAGCATACTGCCCACCGTTTGCCATTTTCCTAAAGTCACCGGTCGGCGGTGAGCCCGGGTGCGAGGGCCCGTTCATCGCTGCTCGCAGCTTTAATTATTCTTATTACTATTCTTTCAATGTTTTGGGTCATTTCGGGGCCCTTAACATACACGAAAACTCTTGAAACTTTGCACACACATTGGAACCTGCGGCCATCAGGGCCGGACAGACTTTGACATGGGGGGGTCACCTGGGGGGGGGGGGGGCGTGGCACAGCGTTAAAAATATTTACTTTTGAGGGACTCTGGACCAAACACCGGATGACCTACAGTTATCAAAATTCATACACATGTAGACCTCATCGGGCTGAACAACTTTCATGCTCAAAGTCAGTGCTTCGCCCAACAGGAAGTCAGCTATTCAGGGATGTCTAAAAAGCGCATGCAATGGAATTTGAAATACTCCTCCTAGACCTTTCCACCGATGGCCACCAAACTCGGTCAGCATGATCTCAAGACATTGGGGACGCAAAATTGCCAGGGGATTTTTGATATCTCGAACGGTTTGGCCGTGGCGGGGCGACAAAGTTATGGCGAGAAATGAGAAACAGGAAGTGTCTAATAACTTTAACACACTTTGTCTGATTTTGACCAAACTTCAGCAGTTTGTTCATCTTATGATGCCGATCACAGAGATGTGACTATTAGGAGTCAAAGTTATAGTGCCACCAACTGGCAGCACAAAGCGCAACGTTTTCTAAATGCTTTTAAATCAACCTCTTAATTTTACTCAATTTGCTTCAAACTTCATCTCAGTAATGTTGAAACATGGCCAATGAGAATCTGTGAATTGCATTATCGATAACTTTTATCATGTTGCCATGGCAACGTGTCAAACTTTAACTTTAGCTTTTTGTGTTTTGGAGCCACTTAAAATACTCAGAATTTCATGAAACTTCACACACACATCTGTATTAATGATATTTAGACACTGATAAAAGCCCATAAATGGGCGTGGAGCAGGCGCTCCATAGCGCCACCTTTTGACAAAAGTTGGGGGTTTAGTTTGTCCTACAGTCACCAAACTCGGTACATATATTGATCTCATCAAGCCAGAAACATTTCTAATTTACACCCATTAGCTACGATCGACAGGAAGTCGGCTATTTTGATTTGAATGTGGATATTTGGAAAAATCAGGCTGTGGAATTTTATATACTTCTCTCGGGAAAACCAACTAATTCACACCAAACTTTTTTGACATGATGCCAACATTCTGAAGATGCTAAATTGCGAGCAGATTTAGGATATCTTGAACGGTGTTGATGTGGTGATTGATTGAAATCGGAGTAAAAAAAGATAGCCGTAATTTTATTATATCTTTAAAGTGCAGCATCCAAAGTCTTTGAAACTTTTTTCATACAGACTACTAGTCATTCTGATCAGACACCGTTCATTTCATAATTATACAAAGATCTATGAATTAATGAAAATTAAAAAAACAAATCTGATCCCTCTCTGCTCTGCACTTATGTGTGTGCGTGGTAAGTGGGTGTGTGTTTTTTGAGTGTTAGGGTGAGAGTGGGGAGGGGGGATGGGTGGAAAGAGAGAGTCAGAGAGGAGGAGATAGAAGGGAATATTTAAACTCTTGGTTGTTTATTCATTAGGATGTGAATTAGGGCTGGGTATTGTGACCAATTTGGCAATTCGATTCGATTCTTATTTTTATGGTTTCGATTCGATTCAATTCGATTCGATATCGATTAGCTATCAATATTTCATTTAAAATGTTAGTTTTGCAGATATGGGATCCATATTTTGATATAAATGCTGGTAACTTAAAACTCCCCTACTTAAGTTTATTACTGAAATACACATCTACATTAATAATAGGGTGCACACAGTTGTTTATTTTAAACAACTTTTATTTTAAATGAATACTGTAACAAGAAGTCATAAATATGTGCATCCAATGTACACCATGTAAACAAACTGCAAAATGCACATTACTGTAAAAAAAAATAAAAAGACTAAATGTGCAACAGTGAAATCTATTAAGAACTTCAAACATGTTTAAGAAATAAAACATTTTTCTAAATTCAAATCAGGCCCATCATAAAGCCCTTGTCTGCATATACAAAACATTCTAACTGTCCATAAAACTAACAGTTCTTAACTACAGCCTAATCATTTTTGATCACCAGATTTTTTTTGCAAAAAATTTACACCCATTAGCTACGACCAACAGGAAATCAGCTATTTTGATTTGAATGTGGATTTTTGGAAAAATATAGCTGTGAATAAATTCATATCACTCATAGCAGAATCAGACAGTGCACACCAAACTTTGTCAACATGATGCCAAGATACTGAGGATGTTAAAATGTGAACGGCTTTGGGATATCTTGAACGGTGTTGATGTGGTGATTTATGAAAGTAACAATAAAAAAGATGAAGAGTTATTTTCATATATCTTTAAATTGCATTATTCTAACTCATCAAAACTTTTTACAAATAAAGAACAAGAAATTCTTAGGAAATACGTGTAGTTTCAAAATGTTATCATGCTCAGAGGCCCCAAAAACATTAAAAGTGTCATATAAATTTGTCAGATTAAAGCTCTAATACCAGGGATGAACACTAGAGGTCCTCATAAGATAAGGAATCGTTTGACCTCTAATGCTATTTAGCTCATTGTCAGTGTATAAGAATGACAATAATCCATAGAATCAGTTGATATGTACTGTACTGTCAGTGTACTTTTACATAATTATTTTGTATAGGTGCTTAAAGAGCATTAAAATCTTTTTTTTATCTTTTAAGGAAAAATTATATGATTTAAATACATATATACACTCTCACTGATAGAACAAAAAATCTTATAAGTATGACACTATACTGCTCAGTTCACTTAATTAGAATGAGAAACAAATACAAAAAGGCCAAAAAAATCAACTAAGTTAATATGTATTTATTTTTAATATATTTGTTTATAATTATTTCACAGATGCTTATAGATTATTAAAATAATATTTAAAAAATGCTTGTAGACCATAAAACATGGTAACTATTTAAAATAGGGTCTCTTTTGTTAACAATGGTTAATGAACTAACAAACACAAACAAACAACGAACAATATATTTGTACTCGATTTTCTTCAAACTTCATCAGAATAATGTAAAAGCCCTGATGCATCAAATGCTGTTGCCATGGCAAATAAATAAAAATAAAAAATACATTCAAATATTTGTTTCCTGTGATATTTAAGGCATATAGCGTGCTTAGAATTTCATTTTCCATTTTCAATTTTTAATGATTTATTATATATTTAAAGTGCAGCATCCTAACTCTTTGAAACTTTTTTCACACATATAACTATTCATTCTGATCAAACACAGTTCATTTCATAATTATACAAAACTCCACGAATGAAAGAAAATAAAAAAACATATCTGATCTCACTCTGCTCTGCACTCTTTGTGTGTGTTTGTGTGGTAAGTGGCTGAGTGTAAGGAGGGGGGATGGGTGGTAAGAGAAAGAGTCAGAGAGGAGGAGAGACAGTTAGGGTTAGTCCAAAGGGTTACTGTGAATGCATGTGCCAACTGGGCACCATTTTCCTGATGCTATCGGGATGGTGACTGCACAGACGGCGAGGGCCCGGTCATCGCTGCTTGCAGGTTTAATTTTTTTTTTTTAATTTTTTTTTTTTTCAACCGTTTGGGCACTTTTGGGGGCCTTAACATACTCAAAAACTCTTGAAAATTTGCACACACGTTGGAATCTGCCGTCGTCCGGACGCCACAGAGGCTGGGACCCGGGCGTGGTTCAGGGCCTCTACAGCGTCCCCTGGAACACAGTTTGAAAGCTTGATGTACTGCGCACACATACTTGCACGTATTGATATGAAACTCGGTACACATATAGAACTCATCAAGCTGAACAACTTTTGTACTCTATGTCATGGGCTCCACGCAACAGGAAGTGAGATATTTAGGGCTGTTTAAAAAGCGCATGCTCTGGAATTTAACGTACTCCTCCCAGGGTTTCCATAGGATTGTCACCAAACTCGGTCAGCATGATCTCAAGACATTGGGGATGCTAAATTTCGAGGGGATTTTTGATATCTCGAATGGTTTGGCCGTGGCAAGGCGACAAAGTTATGGCGAGAAATGAGAAACAGGAAGTGTCTAATAACTGTTGTACACATTGCCTGATTCTGATGAAACTTCACCAGATTGTTCGTTGTATGATGCCGATTCCATAAATGTGACTATTATGAGTCAAAGTCATAGCGCCACCAACTGGCAGCAGGAAGCGTGTCATTTTCAAAATGCTTTGAAATCAGCCTCTTAATTTTACATGATTTTCTTTAAACTTCATCAAAATCATGTCAAAACACGGCCGATAAGAATATGTAAAGGGGTCGATGATAAATAAAATGCTGTTGCCATGGCAACGTCTCAAACTTTAAAATTAGACTCCTGTCTTTTCGAGGCAGATAACATGCTTAGAATTTCATGAAACTCAACACACACATCAATATTAATGATAGTTAGACACTGGCAAAAGGTCATAAATGGGCGTGGAGCAAGCACTCTATAGCGCCATCTTTTGACAAAAGTTGGGGGGTTAGTTTTTCCTACAGTCACCAAACTCTGTACATATTTTGATCTCATCAATCTGGAACACTTTCTAAATTAAACTCATTAGCTAAGACCAACAGGAAGCCGGCTATTTTGATTTGAATGTCGATTTTTTTAAAAATCAGGCTGTAAACAAATTCACACTCCTTCTAAGAACAACCAGTTGTTCACACCAAACTTTTTTAACATGAAGAGAAGATTCTGAAGATGTTAAATTGCAAGCGGATTTGGGATATCTTGAACGGTGTTGACGTGGTGATTTTTTAAAGATGTAGTAAAAAACATAACCCTACTTTTTTATATCTTTAAAGTGCAGCATCCAAACTCTTTAAAACTTTTTTCACACAGAGATCTAATCATTATGAGCAAGTGCTGGTAATATCATAATTATTCAAGCTTCTATGAATTAAAGAAAATTAAAAAAATAAATCAGTAACCTGCTGTCACTGGGCTGACTGTCTGTGTTCAGTCACTAGAAGCGTGACTGAAGGGGGGAGGGGTGAAAGGGAGAGAGACCAGTGGAACATGCTGTTTTGCTTAAGACCATCTTTGAGGAAGATGCACATTGCACATTGCACATTGCTGTAGTTTAATCTACATAAATATGTCTGAACTTTGAGAGTCTGATCTTTGAGAAAATATAAAGGGTCACAAACTCTTTCATTCTTTGTATATTGCAGTTGTTGTTTTTTTATTTATTTTTTACTGAACTGTACCATGAACTTGTCCTATTCAGTCACATAGCAAAAGATTAAGAAAAATACAACTTTTTAGCATGAGCGATTTATCTTCATTGATAGACATTTATTTTCATAATTTAAATTTTAGATTCAATAAAAAAACACTAACAATTTCAAGACAAACTTTGACAACAAAACAAACTTTGCTGTTATCTGTTCAAAACATCTGAAAATGAAACCATTTTAAGATGAGTTATATATATATATCGCCCCATTACAATACTCAACTTGATTTTTAAAGATATTTTGAAAGAAAGAAGCGTTTATAGAGCACTTTGTGTATTGCTGTACACCCACATGAACTGTGTTCATGTTCATGTTAATTCACAGTACATAAACTAATGTTAAAATATATTATTTTACCATTAAACAATATATGAATACTTTTTTTAGCTTAATATTAATTAACAATAATAAATACTTTTTAATTATTGTTCATGTTAACTAATATAGTTAATGTTAACAAATGAAACTGGTTGGCAATTTTATATATTGTGCGTATGTGTCTGTGTGTTGATTTTAAAGTTTAACCCTTTCAATTCAGTAAACTTTAAATCCAAACTGGCTAAGGGGTTACTGTGAATGCATGTGCCAACTGGGCACCGTTTTCCTAATTGATTCTTTCTTAGTTATGTAGCGCTTAAAAGTGATGTCTTATAACAGGAGTCACCTGCAAAGCAATATCCACACACAAATTGAACAGATAGGTAACGATGACATTTAAGCAGAAGTGGTGGACGTAAAGCAAGCAATAATAACATTTTGTTATCATCATGAATTACATGTTCTTATCATCATCATCATCAGAATATAGGGAAAATGTTCCCTATATTGTGAACGGCTTTGGGATATCTTGAACGGTGTTGATGTGGTGATTTATGAAAGTAACAATAAAAAAGATGAAGAGTTATTTTCATATATCTTTAAATTGCATTATTCTAACTCATCAAAACTTTTTACATATAAAGAACAAGAAATTCTTAGGAAATACGTGTAGTTTCAAAATGTTATCATGCTCAGAGGCCCCAAAAACATTAAAAGTGTAATATAAATTTGTCAGATTAAAGCTCTAATACCAGGGATGAACACTAGAGGTCCTCATAAGATAAGGAATCGTTTGACCTCTAATGCTATTTAGCTCATTCTCAGTGTATAAGAATGACAATAATCCATAGAATCAGTTGATATGTACTGTACTGTCAGTGTACTTTTACATAATTATTTTGTATAGGTGCTTAAAGAACATTAAAATCTTTTTTTTATCTTTTAAGGAAAAAATATATGATTTAAATACATATATACACTCTCACTGATAGAACAAAAATCTTATAAGTATGACACTATACTGCTCAGTTCACTTAATTAGAATGAGAAACAAATACAAAAAGGCCAAAAAAAATCAACTAAGTTAATATGTATTTATTTTTAATATATTTGTTTATAATTATTTCACAGATGCTTATAGATTATTAAAATAATATTTAAAAATGCTTGTAGACCATAAAACATGGTAACTATCTAAAATAGGGTCTCTTTTGTTAACAATGGTTAATGAACTAACAAACACGAACGAACAACGAACAATATATTTGTACTCGATTTTCTTCAAACTTCATCAGAATAATGTAAAAACACGGCCGATGAGAGTCCGTAAAGGCGTCCCTGATGCATCAAATGCTGTTGCCATGGCAAATAAATAAAAATAAAAAATACATTCAAATATTTGTTTCCTGTGTTTTTGAGGCAGATAGCGTGCTTAGAATTTCATTTTCCATTTTCAATTTTCAATGATTTATTATATATTTAAAGTGCAGCATCCTAACTCTTTGAAACTTTTTTCATACAAATAACTATTCATTCTGATCAAACACAGTTCATTTCATAATTATACAAAACTCCACGAATGAAAGAAAATAAAAAAACATATCCGATCTCACTCTGCTCTGCACTCAATGTGTGTGTTTGTGTGGTAAGTGGTTGAGTGTAAGGAGGGGGGATGGGTGGTAAGAGAAAGAGTCAGAGAGGAGGAGAGACAGTTAGGGTTAGTCCAAAGGGTTACTGTGAATGCATTTGCCAACTGGGCACCGTTTTCCTGATGCTATCGGGATGGCGACTGCACAGACGGCGAGGGCCCGGTCATCGCTGCTTGCAGCTTTAATTTTTATTTTATTTTTTTATTTTTATTTTTATTTTTTTTTAAAGTACTGTGCTTCATATTCCATGAAGATATTTTGTAAATTTAAAACTTAAAATTAAAACTAACATTTTTGATTAGTAATATGCATTGCTATAAATTTCATTTGGACAACTTTAAAGATTATTTTCTCTCTCTCTCTCTCTCTCTCTCTCTCTCTCTCTCTCTCTCTCTCTCTCTCTTTCTCTATATATATATATATATATATATATATATATATATATATATTATTTATTTTTTTGCTATTTTAGTTGTATATCGGCCAAATATCAAAACAAACAACACGTTAAAATCTTATTTGTTCAGCTTTTAGATAATGTATTTGACTCGTTTGTCACATACCGTATGTGAGTTTTTTTATTATTATTTTTTAGTGCATTTATAGTCTGTTCAAACATAACACTTACACAAATTGTGTAACTATAACACATTAGTGTGTAGACACATTGGTTGAGTTAAAAGTAATACAAAATGACAGAGCTGGGTTGTAACTGATTACATGGTTTTAATCTGATTACATCTGAAAAATACTCTTAATCAGACTATAGTTACTTTTTATAGATTACATGATTACATATTATTTACACAATAGCAATAAATGATTTATAATTTATTAATTCTCCCTAATTCCTCTTTACATTTGTTTTCTTTCTAAAATAGCCTAATGCTTATATTCAAAAAGTCTTTCAAGCTTTTCGAACATTCACATAAAGATCTGTCATAATTCAGGTGGCAACACAGCATTTGACCACTGGTTTACAAAAATCTCAGGCCAAAAGGCTGACCCACTTTGTACAGCGGACCACCAGGAAATCTCCTAGTGCTCCAGATGGCCAGTCCAGTCTTAAATGTTTCCAGACTGATTACAGGTCTTTACAATTACTTCACTATTACATATGTGCACTGTAGACTCGGGAACAAATCCATCCACAACAGCTCTGAATATCAGCGGAATCTAGATAAATCCTGGAGACCCCTGTGAAGACCACATCAAGCCTCAACAGCCAGGGCATAGACTACCTTTTTAGTGCTGATTTACAGCAGAATTGAATTTTGTTTGAAAAATTTAACCAATATTTTCTTGTCTATCATTGTAAAGCTGCTTTGAAACAATCTGTATCGTTTAAAGCACTATGTAAATAAAGGTGACTTGACTAAACTGTAAATCATTTATCATTGCCTTGGCACAAAATACATTGAAAGTAGTCACTGAAATTACAGGAATTATTATCTTACACAAACAAAACCACCACCAAAACTCTATGTACTACAGGTCAATTTGTATGTTTATATATTCTTTTCAAAAGTGTTAAGCTTAAGTTAAAAATGTAGGTGTGCTTGTTGGATGACAACCTTTGCTAGTGTTATGAAAGAATTATTTGATTTGAACCGTATATGAAAGTGTCTCGGTGCCTAGCTGAAAGTTGGTAAGGAGAACTGTGTGAAGAGTTTTGATAAAGTGACCTAAGTATTGAGAAATGTGCCCTAGCGATTTCAAACTGTGACAAGCTTTCCCCTTGTTGGTGAAATTATAGGGTTGTGTGTCATTTGTTACAGGAAAGTGTGAAAGTGTGGGTTTTAGGGTAACACTATGGGACTGATCAGTAATGTTTCTAGAGCTAGGTGGTCGCCTAGGGCGCCACCAACTGGAGTGCCACTTATTGGCACTACATTTTAGCGGGGTTGTGGGTGGGACGGTCACCCTGAAATATGATTGTCGCCCCCACTGGATCCCCCAATTTCATTGGACTACTAGAGTACTATCATTCTGAGGATGCCTGTATGCCATTGGATCAGAGCGCTGTTCAATGCTGCATGCAAAGTTTGCATCTGGAGTGCTCAACAACACCGTTAGATCAGTGGGCTCTGTCAGTGCTTTGGCAAGGTAACACTTTTTTTTATTCACAACCATGCAATAAAGCTATTAGTTAAAAGGGAAATTAAAAATATTGGTACAGTAAAAAATGCACAAAAGTAGTCGAAATTACCCCAAAAGGTGTGCATTTTTGTGCCAACGCATTGTTAAAGGATCAACGTGTTGTGTAATATTCCCATATAAAACTGCCAAGTAATAAATATTGCTATAGTAAAATTCACTAATTCACAAGATCAATACATCCTTTATTAAACAGCGTTGTAGAATTTAACGTATCCTTACAGACGTGTCAAAATGCTGAATCAATTCATTCACTTCTAACATTGTTTAAAGGGAGCAACATCATATGCGTAGAGGGCAGAGCGTTGCGTTATTTAAAGGGTAAGTTCCTGCATTAATGAGTAAGGAATAAGCTGCATTCTGATTACTTTTACACCATTGATCAGGCATATATATATGTAGTTTGGGGTAACAAAGGGTTTTATAGGTTTGACTTAAATAATAATACAATAACTGACACTTTAAATCAAAGTTTCAAACAACAACCACAGCAAAACAATAAAAAAAAACAGATAAATACCATTGATAAGTAGCCATTGATATTATCTAAACATGTATCCAAATTCAAATGTAATAAAATAATTTCCATTAAAATTTGTGGAACTCAACAATGCGCTGAATCCCCACAAATTACTGTTGTTACTAGAGCAAAAAAGTTTAGAAATTTTAGAAAAAAAAAGAAACCTTTTTTTGTATTTTGTGCTAAGGTTAGTTGTAAAGTAGGTATCACCGAAACACTGACTCACACCCAGAGTCCCTTAGTCTAACAGGTCCAGAAAACAAACACACACACACACACACACACACACACACACACACACACACACACACACTGGTTTACATGTTTTATGGGGACATTCCATAGGCGTAATGGTTTTTATACTGTACAAACCGTATTTTCTATCGCCCTAACCCTACCCTATACCTAAACCTAGCCCTCACAGGAGATTGTGCAAACTTTTACTTCCTCAAAAAAACTCATTGTGCATGATTTATAAGCCTGTTTCCTCATGGGGACCTGAGAAATGTCCCCACAAGGTCAAAATTTACTGGTATTCCTATCCTTGTGGGGACATTTGGTCCCCACAACGTGATGAATACCAGGTACACACACACACACACACACACACACACACACACACACACACACACACACACACACACACACACACACACACAAACACAAACAAACACACACACACACACACACACACACACACACGCACACTTAAAAATATTGGAAATTTAAGCTCTAGAAATAAGGAATTACTACTGTATTTACCAATGATCTTTACTGGCAGTGCAATTTTACACCTTTAGTTGTACTTTTACATTTCCTTGAATGTACAATTTATCATTCCATGGAAAATAGTAACTTCTTTTACCACCCTGTTAAGTGAACCTTTATCACTTCAGAGGAGTGTTTTTATCAGGCAAGGCTGTGTTACAATTCAGCAGAATTTTTTTTACAGCCTCATATTACAATGCTGGCATAGTTAGAGGAAAAATTCTATTCTGATGACACGTTTCTGAAATTGACATGATACAATGCAAATATTTTCAGCTTTTAAAGTTACAATTTGTGTTAATTACCAAAATAAGTGAGAATTTTTAGTGAGAAAATAATAGTAGGTTTGAAATGAAAGAAAGGCTTAAGAGCATGGAGTCTTACTAGGCCTAGATCTTTTTAAACAACATTGGCCTCTGGGCTCAAAGAAGTGTATTAATAGTGAGGTCACAAGGAGTTCATGTTATTCAGTTGGCCACATGTGAACAAAATACTAGCAGACTCACACTGTATTGCTGGCAAGCTCTAATCTGACTCTTTTCAGCATGAGTAACGAGACAAAAAATAAGGACTGTCAGCCTAGTGTCTAAATGCTTAGATGTTGTATCACACACAAAAAAACATGTGACATGTCCCTATTGTCACATCCTGTCCTTAAGACCACCATCAAGTTTGAGTAAGTGGCCTTTGTGTTAGAAATAGAAATCACACAAAACAATTGTGAGCATGTAATGACGTGGAACAGACAAAGGTTTATAACTTCACAAGGCCATAAAATAGAAGAGACTAGGGTTCATCATGCAAGATTATGTTTTTAGTGCCATTATGGCAGTGGTGTAGTGTGGTATACCCACTTCTAACATCCAGTCATATGTGAATAAATGCAAATATTTACTAAAAACACCCAGTAAAGACAGTGATGATGCAGTCAGGACCGTGGCACTGGCTTGCTTTGAAATATGTCTAATGATTGCCTGTTTATACGCGAAAACATGTCAGGGGAGGCGCGCAGAGTGGTAAAATAATAATTATTATTGATTACTGATTTGAATTAGTACGTACATAATGAAAACAATACCTTACAAACAAAAAGAAACAGGTTTTTACAATCAAAAAATTCTAAAACTGGTGAACCCCTGTAAACTTTTCAGTCCAAGGATCTAGTAAACAAATGTGTTCAAATAGTAAGTTCAAAACGGCTCTAACACAGATACCATTTCATCAGAGATTGCGGGTATAGCCACTTCTCCAGGCACCACTACACCACTGCATTATGGCTTACATGAAATTCCGTGATGTGACAAAATTTGACCTTATAAAGGACATTAATACTTAAAAATTAATACAGTGCAGTTTTACAAAATAAACAATTTATAAATATAGTTTTAATTATAAAAATAAATATAACTTACATAGTAAAATTTAAACTCAAATACAAAACAACTACAGTTTTGACAAAATAAGCTATGACTATTATTAATTGCTTCAAAGGAAATTTAACGTCAAACAAGGCCAAGTATCTTTCTGAAATCACTGCTCAAGGATGTGAGAGAAAAAGGCGAAGGCAGGAACCGTACTTGTTTATTTCAAATGTTATGAAAATGTTCATTCATCCCAACATTCAAATTCATACAGTGTCATCTGAACAGAGTAAAACAGCACCATCAGAGAATAATTAAAATACATATGGAAATACAGCATTACAAAGTAAAGGAAGTTCAAAACACAACGTGAAAAAAAAAAAAAAAAAAAAAAAAAAAAACTATCAAAACCACTCTACCCTTCACATCATTTAGGTAAAATCTATTGTAGTTTGTGATTTCTTAATGAAAGAATGAAATGAAAGTTTGCAACATGAACAAAACACAATTCCATGACTTTACAGGTTAACCTAATGTTAGTTAACCTTGGCCGGTAATGTAAATTCTGGTTTTAATCATTTGTGACATTTAGCTCATAGCTGATTAAACAGACAGTTTCTGACAGGCCATTTTCCAATGTTTACCTAGGAAACACACTGTTCTCTCAAGAGAATCAAATAGATCTTTGAAGAATCAAAATTGGGAAAATCATAGGCCTCTTTTTTTCCTCAATGAAAAACCCTCTTTGCACACAATTGAGACTGACACATGTTGAACTGAAATGTAACATTCAACCAAAAGTAGCACAGATAAATAACACGCTCACAACAAGGAGTCCAATACTTGGTCAGGAGTATACTGGAGAATGATTGAACTATTAATTTCCATAGACTTTTTTAACCTTAACAAAAGCTTGACAGACAACTTTAAAAGACAACATTAAAGTTAATTATAAGAGGGTAAATTGGTGTAAAACTTATTTACACACACACACCAATAAATATTAGACGAAATACAGATTAGAGTGCACATATAAGTTCAATCAACTTTTATTTAAAATGAAAGAAAAAAAATAAATTAATAAAATAAAAATCCAAAAGAAGATTAAGAGAGGTCACTCTTATAACACAATTATATCTGCAAAAGGAAACATACTCAGGTTGCAACTCTGTACACATCAGGGACATCAATAGCATGACACAAGAGGACCTATCTTAGCTGATTTCCTGTTTTCTTGGGCCAATTCAACTACCATCTTCTTGACTTGACAGGGAGACACAGGAAGGCTCACAGTTTTTCAGTGTGGAATATCAACGTATTTACAGTACAGAAATATTAAGATTATCTTTCAATAGGAGCTAACAGCACATTTTAGGAACATTAAAACAAAATGCCTGCATCAATAAAAGACCTGCATCTATAAAAGAATAAAAATCACAAAATGTTAAAAAGGCAAATCATGACATCCCATTTAAAATAAATTCTAAATTAAAACAGGTTAACATGATTACCCAACCGAATACCTTGGGCTAAAATGGCAGACAATAAAAATAGGTTTAACATCCAATAAGGATTAAGCTTTGACAAATTATTTTTTTCTTCTTCCTTCTTTACCTAAAAAAAGAAGAAAAAAAAAAAAAAACAATATGGTGGGAAAACAACATGTGGTGAACATGCATTGTTAGTGATTCAGTTAATAGTGAATCTTAAACCCTGCTGTTTAGACGCATCTGTTGTATCACTTGCAATAAAAATAAAAATAAAAATAATAATAATAATAATAATAGTGTGATAATGGGGTTATATTTGTATAGTTTTTACCATAATTTCAAGTATTACATGAAATAAAAACTTTAATGAGGTTTAAGAAAGAAGACAGGATCAAATGTCAGTGTTGTCTTCTTTGGAATACTCTTCCACCAGCTGTTCATAGGAGTGGCCATGGTCCGACCCGTCTGTGGTGAATACGGAGGTCTCAGATTCTGAGCCCTGTTCCTCTTTGAAATCTGTCTCATCTGCAGTTGAGAACTTAGGCATAAAGTCATTATCATCATCCTCTAGGTTGTTCAGCAAATTCTCTTCATCAATGAAGGTAATGTTGGCATTGGGAAACATGAAGGTCTGGTAACTTTTGGAGTCCCATCTTTTGGAGATCCGGCAATCACTGCAGCCTCCACGGTCGAGGCATTCGTTGTTCTCTCCTGCCTCCTTGTCCAGCTGATTCTCATACATTTTTAGACAGTCTAGATCAGTGTTGGTCTCTTCTTCCCCATGCATTTCATTCATGAGAAGACATTCCCCTTGGCTAAGAAGGTAGCTCCTGGATTTTGAAAGAGCCACTGTAACTCTGTCACTGAAGCTATAGCGGCGCTTCTGTCGAGGTGAGCGGTCTAGACTGAGAATAGAATTTCCATTAATGGAAAGACTATCACTGCAGCTCTTTGAGCGGTTTGTTGCTTTATTTTTGTTGCCGGTGATGAAGCTGACACATTGATCTTCTCCTTCCTTCTCGGCACCTATCTGCTTGATTAAGTCATTGTAACCTTCTTTTTTCTTGGACAGGAAGCTAAAGATGTTGACATCATTGGGGGTTGGTGGCAGATGTAAGGTCTTATGACTTTCTTTGATGCGCTGTAACTCATCCAGAGAAAGTCTGCGCCTTTTACGGCGCTTCTTTAGAGCTTTGTGAGCCTCCACAACCATACGCACCTTCCAATTGAAAAACAAAGACAGCCATGCCAGACCAAGATAAATCCAAACCTCTACAAAGTACCGATACAGAGTAGGGTAGTCAGCATTGGGGTCAACACCTAAACAAAACAAATACAAAGAAAATAGTTAACATCTTAATCTGTCCAAAAATGTACAATTTATACATTTATGATGAACTCTGATATGCCATATGCCTTGTTCATAAACTCAAGAAGACTCCTATCTATGCTTCATTAAAACAACTGTTACACTTGGAGACACTGAATTTCCCAAAGTGACTAGTTCTTTTTAAGATACGCACAAACAGCCATTATATGTTCAACAATGGTCTAGAGAAGTAAAGCTTGAAAGGGCAAGCTTGGATCTGCATGTCATACTATGTATGGTTATGTATGTGACAAATAAAAATTGGATTTGATTTGAAAGACAATGTTGTTACAAGAGATGCAGAGAGAGGGGCACTTATTTTGGTTAAATACTACAAGGGCATATTACTGAAATGAATCAAAACAAAACAAAACATGATGTGCACATATGAATCTTTTATTAAAACTAGGGCTGTCAGTTTAATGCATTAACTTAATTAGTAAAAAAAAACACGATTAAAATATTTTATCATGAGCTAAAATGTGATTTTATACAACAGTTCAGTAAATAAGAAGTTGATATTGTGTTATATTTTAAAAATTGTGTTTTTGCTCAGCTTTAAAGGTAATATATTTTCTGTGAAATTATAGCAGAATTGTGGCGCATCTCCGAGCAACACAGCAGTGTTTAGTTTCTGAATAAATCAGTGTGTTGAATGAATTGTGTGAATTACTCATAAAGACATTTACCACCACCTAGTTTTACCATTTAGTTTCTTATTTAGAGTATAATTTCATTACAAAAAATAGATAAATAATAAAAGAATAAAAAATACAAATAATAACAACAACATTAAAGGGATAGATCACCCCCCCCCCCCAAAAAAAAAAAAAATCTGTCATCATTTACTCACCCTCTGTCATTTCAAACCTTTCTTTTGAAAAAATAAAAAAAATAAAAATACTGAGATGTTTATCAAATGATCTTCTTTTATTTTATACTTTCTTATTTAACACAAAAATAGCTTCAAACAATCTTTTGTGGGTATTTTCAGTCAAATTAATTTTTTCGATTAATATGTGATTAATTAATTGACACATCATGTAATTAATTAGATTAAATCTTTTAAATTAAAAATATAATTACACAATTTATTTTATTACAAATATTGACATTATATGCTGTGTGTTGTTACACAATAATAATACTAATAATACTACATTGTTTTATGTTATAGGTATTATGTAATTATTATTATTAGAAGTTGTAGTAGTAGTAGTAATAGTATTGGTGTAAGATATAATAATAGGTGATGCTTTGCAAGCACTGGTAAGTATGTGAAATCACAATAGCAATTCTATGCCTGCCACTAATAACAGTAGATATGTATTTAGGCTTTGTCAAGCAAACATAAGTGACTAGATTCATTTTCTCAGATAATTTAAGATAACAAGCAGTTTTAACAACACAATCACCCACCTGCTACAAGATCACCAAATCCAATAGTTGTCAAAGTGACAAAAGAAAAATACAAGCCCTCAATATAGGTCCAGCCTTCTTGAGACATGAATACAAATGGAGGAATAACCAAATGCACCAACACACCCCATAACAGAAAGACAGCTGTGCAGGTAAACTGTGTTTTCCGCTTTAAGGAGAAAACACATACATACACAGACAATTAACAACCTTATAATAGGAAGCTTATTATATTGTCAGAAAACAGAAGTTTCAAAGATGTTATTATAGTGATATTCAGATTTAAAATATAATGATTGTGTGTGATTATTCCTTACCAGTGTTACCCCTTTCTTATTAAGATATTGCCCAAGGTGTTTGGCTCTTCCACCGAAAAACTTTCCAAGTTCACTGATCCAGGTGAAACACAGCGGCACTCCAAATAGACCATAAAAGATACAGAAAACCCTTCCTGAAGGTGTTTTGGGAGCAATATTTCCATAACCTGTTGAAACAAACCAGGAACACATTATATCTTCAGAGATGTGTTTCTCTGAGTATTAAAGAGAATATAAGAATATATAGAGGAAAACAATGCGTTCATTTTCATTTACCAATTCTAGTGGCGGGGGGGGTTGGGGGGGGGGTAATAATATTTGTAATGACTGTAGCATACATGTGCCTGGCAAGTAAATCAATGTTTCCTTTGATTATTTCTCCAGGTTAAACATAATCACATGATTTTCACACTGCATCAATAGCCTAGATCCTTACCTATAGTTGTAATAACTGTAGCTGCAAAGATGACAGCATTGGGCCAATTCCAGTTGTTGAAGGTTTTGTCCCCTGTGATGGTGATGCCTTGTCCTGCAGCATCAGACACTACCTATTTCAAAAAATAAATAAATAAATAAATAAATAAATAAAATAAAATACAAAATACACAATTGTGAGAACAGTCACACATTCAATTCAAATACAATATTAAGACAGTTCTCTTCAGAAGCATTCTGGATTTTTTTGTGTGTCTGAGACCAGAACTACTATCCTCTCATGCCAGTGATGTTATCAACAGCTCCTTGAGTATGCTTAGCCTGCCATAGTCAGTCATCTCTGGGACATCATAATCAGTCAATTCTGGGACATGAGTGGGGCATTCCTCACATAAAAGGTTTTTGGCGATGGATCTGAGCTCAGATCATCCAAAGCTATCCTAGAAAAAGGCTGAATATGTCCCTGAATACTTTTACAATCACGGATAAAAGGATCTGGTGAGTTATTAAACAGATAAACACTCACTTAAATAACTGATGACTGATTCTTCTTGATGAAAGAGCTGCTCATGAAGCCTGGGGAACAATAACTGATGGGTTGTTAAGTTTCTGACGTACCCTAAGCTGTTTTAGGCTTCAGGGCAGGCTGAGGGCGTAAAGAGGTGCTGCTGCAATGTACAGTATATCCTTTTTCTGGACAACATTTCTTATTATTTGACATCCTCCTTTTAGCTTGTGGAACATTTTTATTTGGACATTTCTACTGTATAATGGCTAAAGCAGCAGCAAGTGTCCAGTGCGTAACACTCTTTTCATGGTAACCTGAACATTTCCCAAAAGCATTGTAAGCCTAAGTTGATTGTAGAACCATTGTCACCAATGGAGCTATGATCATCTTAGGTTTACAATTCCCTTGGAAAATGCAGCCCAAATTTATTGTGGACAAGATTCTGCAAAACTGCAGTGAAACCATCAATTATTATAAAATGCAATAAAATTGCTTCTCCTCCCTGCAATCGATACCATGAAGAACGAAAATATTTAATTTCAAGGCCAGAACAAATTAAAAGGTAAGCAGGTCTCCGTGTTAATTTCAGTATGAGTAGCAGATGTTGATCCTCCTAAGATGGCCGCGGCCCAGCACACAACATAGTATGATGTAGCTTTAAGAACCTGAGGTAATTATTAGCACCATGGAGCAAGCTCAAAATTACCACTTGCAGGGTTCTTACACCTTTTCCAAAGTAAAATTCAAGCACTTTTCAAGCACTTTCAAGGTGAATTTTCAAGATTTTCCAGCACTGTGGTAAATTACATGAGTTTTAAATCAAATGTTATTGTGCTATTAAAAAACAACTGTCTGGATTGCATATAACATTGCCTAATATAAATAGCCAACATACAGTATACCAATTATATAATTAAAAATATTTAATTAATATAATTTACAGAGTATCTGCAGTATTTTTAAAATAAAATTTAAAGGCTTTTGAAGACCTGCACAAATAAAAGTAATACTCTATGAGTGGGGTAGGGCAATGTCTATGGTAACATTAATGACTGGTATAAAATGACTGTAAAAAAAAAAAAAAACCTTGATACTAAACTAAAATTCTAAAACTTGCAGTTCAAAAACAAGTTTTCACACAAATACATTTCAGCCTAAAAGTACTAAAAGGTAATCAAAAAAGAAGCTATAAAATTAATAATAAAATTAACTTAACTAGCCCAAATTAAAAAATTTAATTTTTTTTTTTAAATATAGAAAATTAGATAGGAGTCTAAATATCAATCAAAATTTTTTTCAATACACAAATATCAAGGAATGATTTTTTTTTTTTCACTATTTACAGTGTATCTGCAGAATTTTTAAAGATCAATTTAAGGCAATGTATGACCCTGCACAAGAGCTGCACAAGTAAAATGAACAGTATGAGTAGGGTTGGACAATGTAGGGTAACATATTAAGCCATAAAATGACATGATTTATAATTCAGATTTTTGCAAAAACAAAACATCTTATACAATGGCATTTCAGCCTTTATACCATTAAAAGGGATAAATCAAGTATATAATTTTTTGAAAGCAAATACATTTTTTTCACATTTACAAGTCTATGTGTTTGCTGCATAAAAACATGGGTCGATATTTGCAATAATCTGACTACAAACAGCTGAAAAATTGCAAATTCATTCTCTGTCACGAGGTGGCGCTTTAGGAGCGCTGAAATATTATGGTTTCCCTAGTAACAGCTTTACACAAAGCAGCATTAAAGCAGTTTTATTGGAGTTTTATTAAGTTTCTGAGGAAAGTCGGTTCCCTTCAGATACATTCATATAAAGACATCCGTGCCGCATTTTGACTTTGAAACGTGCAGCGTGCATATATTTTCAGTGACATCATTGCCTTTTGAAGTTTAATCCAGCCCTATCGCGGTTCTCGTCCTTCCGTCCCCAACTGTAACACCTCTTAAAATTATAATTAAGCCTTTTCTTATACTATTTAACATATTTAAAACTTTTTATGGCCTTAAATTTTATACAACTAAATTGAGGAGTTAAGGACCCACAGGAGTCCTGTAATTACCCATTCATAAAGACAGTCACTTGCTTTATTCCCAAATGAACCATCCGCTGGAACGAATCAAAAGAATTATATGATTCAGTAATTAAATCAGTGTCTTGCCGCCACCTGCTGGCAGTTCAGTTATTTAAATCTTTAATATTTCTGTATTCAGAATTTTATATTTAAAACATTAATCTCAACATGAATTTATGATTTTGATTGCACTCGTCACCTCTGAGCCTCATTAAACATATGAAAAGGTAAAAACAAAATTCCCCTGTAAATCACTTTGTCAAATATCACCTCGTAATGGGAAGGCAAATTTTTTATCAGAGTTTTGATTGTTTAGAATGTGCTCCTTAAATTTTGACTGCTCCTAAATTTAAGTTAGGAACACAAGTGCTCCTAGCAAGAAGCGTGCAGTTGTGACTTGTTTCAGATTACTTTTGACGACGAAATAAGCAAAATCAGGAATAGTGTTGTAGTCAGTCAATGTAAGTCACTTAATAATAACTTGTTTATTTAACTGCTGTATTAGATCAATATCTCATTTACAAACCACCTTAAAATTATTAAAAGCTGTCACTCATCTGAGTTTGCCATATCACAAAGCTCTATTATAAACAACGACGCTCTCTTTACTGCACAATCAGTCTCTTATTTACACTCTCTCTATACTTTATGAAATTATTCGAGAGATCTGTCTGTGATACATTACTCCAGTGGTTCTCAATCCAGGTCCTGGGGGACCCCTGCTCTGCACATTTTGCATGTCTCTCTTATTTAACACACCTGATTGAGATCTTCAGCTTGTTAGTTCAGTTCATGGATCTCTCTCCTAATGAGCTGATCTCAATCAGGTGTGTTAAATAAGGGAGACATGCAAAATGTGCAGAGCAGGGGTCCCCCAGGACCAGGATTGAGAACCACTGCATTACTCAATGTTGCAAAAACACGTAGAAACCTTTAAATCTCCGCTGAGCACAAACACAAATATGCTGATCGGGTCAGTCGCACATGGTGCTCCTAAATATTTTTTTACAGTCGCACATACTAACTTTTAGTCACAAATGCGAGTGAAATGGTTGCACTAGAGCCATGTGGCTGTAAACTAAATACTGTGTGCGGCATCCGGAAGTGCAGGCTGCAAAATGCCTGGGCAGCGTTACGCATAGTGCGTAAACATTATCGAGCGCTTCTCGAACTGTCATTATTGTTTTATCGAGAAAAAACAAACAAAACAAAACTATATTGTGGTAATTATAGTTATCGAATTATCGCCCAGCCCTAATTAACTGTCTGGTTTTTCCATTCATTCAGGAGCAAAAATCTGCCTTTAAAATTGATAGATATAAAGATTTGACATTTATCATGATAATTATCGATATCGACTGATATGAAAAAAAATTATCGTGATAATTTAATTTAAAAAAATTATCGTGATAATTTTTTTGCCATATCGCCCAGCCCTAGTTTAAAGTACCACTGTACCACTTAAAAATTAAGTAATTTATCGTATATAAACTAAATCATAAAGTTTGAATCTTAAAATATGCTTATAGTGATCTTATCTTAACACCCAGCAACTCCTTTGTCACAGGGAGTCAGACTGAGACGTGCGGATCCATTTGCAGCATTTATTGAGAATCGTCAACAATCAAGAGTAATCACCAGAAAACAGGAACAACGTAGGAAATCCAGTAAACAGTTCGATACTCAGGCAATGGTCGCAATGGCAGGTAGCAGGAATCGTCAACGGGGTACACAGTCCAGAGTCATACACAGAGAATCCAACACAGAGATAAACGCTTAGAATTACGACCATAGGAACAATAAGACTTCGCCAGGTGGCTGTGTGTGTGAGTGGCTTAAATGCAGACAGTGTGATGAGGTGCAGCTGTGAGCAGTAATCAGTAAAGTGAGAGCAGGTGAATGCAGTGATTAGAGCAGTGGCTTGTGGGAAATGAAGTCCATGAAGTGTGGTGCAAGAGTACATGATGACAGGATAGACCAGATACGTGACAGAGCCCCTCCCCAAGGAGCGGCTTCCAGACACTCTAACCACCTAATACAACCTGGAGGGTGGTGGAGCGGAGACGGAACAGGGGGAGGGATGGAGGGCCAGGTCCATGTAGGGGTACTGGAACCACGAACTGAGGCGGAGCCGACGGAGGGAGAAGCCATGGCGGAGGAAGGGTTGGCTCCTGCATGGGGCCGACCGACGGAGGTGGAGCCGGTGGAGCCCGAGGCGGAACCGGAGAGTCGATGGTCCTGGGCGACACAGAGGATCCGGAGGGCCAAGGCGGAACCCAAGGCTCTGGCGACCCCGGCGGAGATGGAGGTCCGGAGGTACGCAGCGGAGCCGGAGTGACAGAGGATCGAGGCTGTGCCCACGGGAGGGAGGAGGTCCACAGAGCCGGCAGGACGGAGTGACGAGGCGCAGCCGGAGGAGTAGAGTCCAGAGGCGAAGGTGGGGCGACGACTGACCGGGGCGGAGCCGGAGAGACGATGGAGCCCGGAGGAGCTGGTGGGCCGACGGCCGACAACGGAGACGAGGGAGCACAGAGCCGGGGTGGAGCCGCAGGGTCGGAGGGCCGAGGTGGAGTCCAGGACTCTGAGACTGGAGGTGATGGTGAGGGATCCCTCAGTCTGGACACCGATGGAGACTGGCAGTCCCACGGCAAGTCCTCTGCACCGAAGGTGGGATGTGGGTGAGCAGAGGGACTGTCAGGAGACAGAGGTGGCGGGACTGGAGCAGCAGGGAGGGTGGGTGGGAACAGTCCATGCATGAGCTCCGTGACCAGAACCGGGCAGACAGGAATCTCAGGACGACTGGATGGAACCAGCGGAGTCTCTGGAAGGCTGGGCAGAACGAGCGGAGGCTCTGGAAGGCTGGGCTGAACCAGCGGAGTCTCTGGAAGGCTGTCTTGAGGAGCGGGCTCTGGACGACGCTCTTGTGAACCAGCGGAGTCTCTGGAAGACTGGGCGGAACCAGCGGAGTCTCTGGAAGGCTGGGCGGAACCAGCGGAGTCTCTGGAAGGCTGGGCGGAACCAGCGGAGTCTCTGGAAGGCTGGGCGGAACCAGCGGAGCCTCTGGAAGGCTGGGCGGAACCAGCGGAGGCTCTGGAAGGCTGGGCTGAACCAGCGGAGGCTCTGGAAGGCTGGGCGGAACCAGCGGAGGCTCTGGAAGGCTGGGCGGAACCAGCGGAGGCTCTGGAAGGCTGGGCGGAACCAGCGGAGTCTCTGGAAGGCTGGGCTGAACCAGCGGAGTCTCTGGAAGGCTGGGCTGAACCAGCGGAGTCTCTGGAAGGCTGTCTTGAGGAGCGGGCTCTGGACGACGCTCTTGTGAAGCGGGCTCTGGACAACGCTCTTGAGGAGCGGGCTCTGGACAACGCTCTTGAGGAGCGGGCTCTGGACAACTGGACGACCCCAGCGGAGATTCAGGAGGGCTGGGCGTCTCCAGCGGAGACTCTGGAAGAGCAGGCTCTGAGCGAGCGGTCACTGGAGGGCGCTCTGGCGGCGCGGTCACTGGAAGAGCAGGCTCTGAGCGAGCGGTCACTGGAGGGCGCTCTGGCGGCGCAGTCACTGGAGGGCGCTCCGGCGGCGGAGACTCTGGTTTGACGGTAGCCATCTTGCTTGCAGACTCTGGCGTGGCAGCCATCTTGCTTGCAGACTCTGGCGTGGCAGCCATCTTGCTTGCAGACTCTGGCGTGGCAGCCATCTTGCTTGCAGACTCTGGAGGGGCAGCCATTTTGCGAACAGGCTCTGGACTAGCAGACATCTTAGGCTGTGGCTCTGAGCTGGAACTTACTGTGGAAAGATGGTCCTCCTCCACAATTCCCACAGTAAAAGGAGAGCCACACAACGAAAGAGCAAGATCCATATAAGATTGCAACGTCCAGCCCGGTTCAAACATTGGCATGAGGGAAGCCAATGGCTCTAAGAGTCCTCCACGGAAGAAAATCATCAGGCAGTGATCATCCATCGTAGACCGATTAGCCAATTCAATGAAGGCCATAGCATAATCCTCAATAGTCCGCTCCCCCTGCTTGAGAAGCATGATCTGCACCGTTAGATTCATGCTGGAACCGGATAACTCCACAATAGCTGCTGGATACTTGTGTGTGGCGAAGTCTTCTGTCACAGGGAGTCAGACTGAGACGTGCGGATCCATTTGCAGCATTTATTGAGAATCGTCAACAATCAAGAGTAATCACCGGAAAACAGGAACAACGTAGGAAATCCAGTAAACAGTTCGATACTCAGGCAATGGTCGCAATGGCAGGTAGCAGGAATAGTCAACGGGGTACACAGTCCAGAGTCATACACAGAGAATCCAACACAAGGGAAAACGCTTAGAATTACGACCATAGGGAACAATAAGACTTCGCAGAGTGGCTGTGTGTGTGAGAAGCTTAAATGCAGTCAGTGTGATGAGGTGCAGCTGTGAGCGGTAATCAGTAAAGTGAGAGCAGGTGAATGCAGTGATTAGAGCAGTGGCTTGTGGGGAATGAAGTCCATGAAGTGTGGTGCAAGAGTACATGATGACAGGATAGACCAGATACGTGACATCCTTAAGTTCTTCACAGCAAGAAAATTGTTTTTTTTTTTTTTTGACAAAAGATGAAATATCTTCTTAAGGTGAAGTGTTAATGACAACTATGCAGCAAAGTTATATCTCGATTGCAGAAAATATAGATTTATCAGAGCCCTTTGTTATTTCATCTACAGGAATATTAAGACATCGTTTTCACTACACATTGTGAAATAACCCTACATTACAGGGTGTAGGTAAGGTAGTTGGTACATTAACATTAATAGTAAGGTAGTTGTTAGGTTTAGGTATGGAGTAGGATTAAGGGATCTAAAACAGTCATGCAGCTTTATAAGTACAAATAAACAGCCAGCATGCTAGTAATATGGATGCTAACAAGCAGATAGTCAATAGTGATAATTGGTCTCCAAACTAAAGCATTAGCAGAATTTATAATAAAACCAGCAGCAAAAAACTCATTTCACATGTTGAAATAGAAACATGAAGTAAAATGCTTTATTATTATTATTATTATTATTATTATTATATGATCTTCAGTGGTTTTTAAAAAAAGTCTTAACAGATGAGGTGAGGCATTTATGTATACACTCTGCCTGTTCCTCAGATGAAAATCATATGCATCTGTGTTTGAAAGGGTGTGAATCAAAAAGTCCAAACAATGAGAAGTACAAAAAACTGAAAGGGGTCTTTTGTTTGGCTTTTGTGAATCTACTGTGTATTGCAAGGTCTATTGTGTCTGTAGCACAGTTGTCCTTAGTTATAAAAACCAGGAGCAAATTTGTGTTAGGATTTTAAAAGCTATGCTAGTCTACTAGTTGCATATATTTAAATCAATTCAGCAGTTTTTTTTTTTCCCACAATCAGCACAAAACAATGCATAGATTCCATGTGGGCTTATCACAGTTGTCTTGTCCTTCATTTTCAAACTGATGTCATAAAATGTAATAGGTTTGCATTTACTTAAATGAAAGAGAGAGATTGCATTTGTGAATTACCTGCATTAGTACAGTGTCTTTAATAGTGGAAATGTGAGCAAACAAGCTTCACGGAATAGAATATGCAGACAAATAATTGAATAACTTAAAAACCATTTTATTTTTTCAGAGAAAAAAAAGAAAGATTTTGGTGAATGGAGAACGGGTTTGCAAAACACAGACAAGAATTAAGAAATTGTGGAGCAATGACCAAAGATGTCATTGTAATTTTTGTCCAAATGCTAGAATACTTACTTTCTTTTAAGTTAACAGAAATTTGATTACTTAGGTGGAAAAGATGTTTCTGTGTTATACGTAGTGCATTAGAATTACGTGGCTGTGGCTATTTGAGTGAATTTATAATTATTTTCCTTGCTGATCAACTTCTGATTTAGGCTACCATGTTAAGCTATGTTAATTTTGCAGAGAATGTGTACTAATTCAAATAAGTATGATGTTCTAACATGGCCTGATATTCTCCTGCATGAGACATGTCAAAAACAAATGTCTTTAAAATGTAACACCACTGTTAAAATTTAAAGCTGAGTAAGTGAAACAGGGATAATATAATATGAATAAATAAACAAAAATATCTGTAACTACGTGACTGTTAGACATTCTTATATTTTAGATCCCCTTGTTGTGAATAACTTTGCCTTAAGAACCACTTCTGTCAATAAAATAGTTTAATATTTGAGATTATTTGAAAAACTACTTTTGTGAACTAGCCCTATATTTCTTACTCAACATCAATAAAACTAGAGCAGTAGACTTCTCTGGACTCTCTAGGCCAATAATTATTAAAACATGTTGATCTTTAGTATTCGAATGGCTATAATGGTTATTTAATGGGTGTTGTCAAATACATCCAAACTTCATGAAACTGGGTGAGCACACATAACAGATGATTCTAAATAAGCATACAAAGTTTTCAAAAACACAGTATTTTTATGGTAAATGATCTCAATCTACAATGTTTATATGTTATGCAACTTTTCACACATCCACTAGATCTTCTAATCACATAATAGATCTCATTCTGAACAACTTTGCCTCTAGGACCACTGTTGTCAATCAAATTATTCATAAAATATTTGTTATTATGTAAAAAACCTACATTTGTGAACTAGACCTATTTTTTTTTTTTTTAATCAACATCAACAAAATCACCGCAGTACAATTTTCTGGACTCAATAATTATCAAAAAATACTTTTGAACTTTTAAATTTGGACAGCTATAACAGGGTCATTTAAAAATATAGCTGCAAGCAGCAAGTAAGGGGCCAAAAACAAGATAAATAGAATATACTTAAAATCAGAAGTACAGGGAATGAACTCAAAATGAACAAAAGGAAGAAAGATAAGTACAATGCTTACCCAGATAATAAAGACATTTAAATGACATCACACACAATTGAAAAAAAAAAAAATTCCACACTGGGCTCAAAACCATGACCTCTGGGTCAAAAGCCTTTGACTCATCTCGCTTTGCCACTGGAAAGATGTGTACTCACACAATGTTCAGAGGAACAGGTGAGTATTATCTAAATAAACAGAAGTTAATTTCTGATTCAAGAGAAAGAACATGAAAAACGCAAGGTCTGGAACAGGTGTAACTTTTGCACTGCTTCTGGCCATAGTACCTCTCTTGGTCTGGGCATGTGCCACATGGGTTTTGAATCCACGACCAGAAAGGTTTTGGGTCAGTGGCTCAGCAGAGTGAACCACTCAGTCAGTGCACATTCTCTAGGCACCCATGGAACCCTGATAGCACACATACAGGTGCTGGTCATATAATTAGAATATCTTCAAAAAGTTGATTTATTTCACAAATTCCATTCAAGAAGTGAAACTTGCATAATTCATATATATTCATTTTTTCACCATTATACATTCATTCCACACAGACTGATATATTTCAAGTGTTTATTTCTTTTAATTTTGATGATTACCTGGTGCCACACTCTAATAAGCTAATTAACTCAAAACCCCTGCAAAGGCTTTTAAATGGTCTCTTAGTCTAGTTCTGTAGGCTACACAATCATGGGGAAGACTGCTGATTTGACAGTTGTCCAAAAGACGACCATTGACACCTTGCTCTATGTCCAAGCACATTAATAGAGAGGCGAAGGGAAGGAAAAGATGTGGTTGAAAAAAAGTGTACAAGCAATAGGGATAAGCGCACCCTGGAGATAACTGTGAAACAAAACCAATTCAAAAATGTGGGGGAGATTCACAGAGTGGACTGCAGCTGGAGTCAGTGCTTCAAGAACCACTACGCACAGACGTATGCAAGACATGGGTTTCAGCTGTTGCATTCCTTGTGTCAAGCCACTCTTGAACAACAGACAGCGTCAGAAGCATCTAAAGACAAAAAGGACTGGACTGCTGCTGAGTGGTCCAAAGTTATGTTCTCTGATGAAAGTAAATTTTGCATTTCCTTTGGAAATCAGGGTCCCAGAGTCTGGAGGAAGAGAGGAGAGGCACAGAATCCACGTTGCTTGAGGTCCAGTGTAAAGTTTCCACAGTCAGTGATGGTTTGGGGTGCCATGTCATCTGCTGGTGTTGGTCCACTGTGTTTTCTGAGGTCCAAGGTCAACGCAGCTGTATACCAGGAGGTTTTAGAGCACTTAATGCTTCCTGCAGCTGACCAACTTTATGGAGATGCAGATTTCATTTTCAAACAGGACTTGGCACCTGCACACAGTGCCAAAGCTACCAGTACCTGGTTTAAGGACCATGGTATCCCTGTTCTTAATTGGCCAGCAAACTCACCTGACCTTAACCCCATAGAAAATATATGGAGTATTGTGAAGAGGAAGATGCAATATGCCAGACCCAACAATGCAGAAGAGCTGAAGGCCACTATCAGAGCAATACACCTGAGCAGTGCTACAGACTGATCGACTCCATGCCACGCCGCATTGCTGCAGTAATTCAGGCAAAAGGAGCCCCTTTCACTTCTTGAATGGATTTAGTGAAATAAATCAACTTTTTAAAGATATTCTAATTATATGAACAGCACCTGTACATCTCGAAGATGTCTATTTGATGTCTGCAATACATAGTTTGCTCATCTGCAATACATCTATTGGATGTTTCTTATGTCAAATAGACGTCTATTAGATGTCTTTAAGATGTTTATGATTTAGAATGTATGTAAAGGAGAATGTTTGTACACAGCAAATGCTTTAACAGATATCTTGCAGACATGTGTGTGCTATCTGGGAAAGTTTTCAGTGTACAAACGTCTGGCAGACATCTGTAAGATGTCAGTTTTACATACATTCTAAATCATAACCATCATCTGACCTGATTTTGGACAAAATTTGTGGAAGTAATACTGTAAAAACTTTTTTATTTACCTGGAAAGTGACAAATAATGAAAAATTACAAAAGAACATTCTCTGAATTGGCATGACCCACCCAACGAAAGGATACAAAAATAAAATTTAAAAAAGTTTTCAAAAATTGTCAAATAGACGTCTATTAGATGATCCCTACCAATTTTTATGCTGATATGTCAAATGGTTCAAAAGATATTGCAATTTATGACAAATTTCAAAATGGTGGACAGGCTGTTGTTCAGATCGTGGCAAAATTGGCATCCACAGATTCAACAATCTATAAACACCAAGATTATGATTTTCTGACTTGCAGTTAAAAAGCTATTCGCAAAAATTCAAGGTGTACCCTCATGGTCTTGATGAAGTGTAGCAAGTTTGGTTTCAACTGATCAAAGTTGGGCTGAGATACAGCCTCTTAACCAAATTATAGGTCAACTTCCAAAAGTTTTCCGATGTCTTAACTTTTGAACAAAGATGAATATAAAATCTGTTCAGTCATTTCTATGCAGCTCAGTCAAAAGATCATCTGAGCCAATTGTCATAAGAATTGGAGAAATTTTCAGTTTGGGCCTTCATACCCTTCTGCCAGACCTACGGAGACACCACGTCTTAGTCCGCTTGGACAGCGTGACGGTGGTGTCCTATATAAATCGCCAGGGCGGTCTTTCTTCTCGAAGCCCCTCTTCATTCTGGTATAACGCCTCTTGGAATGGGCTCAGCTCAATGTGTGTTCGCTGAGAGCAACGCATGTGCTGGGCAGGCTGAACCAAGGAGTAGATAAACTATCTCAAAGTCCCCTCAGAAGGATGGATGCTCCACCCACAGATGGTTCAGAGAACAGTTCAGTAGACAACTCTCACTGACCAACTTATTTTTCAAAAGACAGCAACACATTGGCCCACGATTGGCCTAACCTCCTCCTCCACACTTTTCCCCCGATTGCCCTGATCCCACAGGTTATCAAGCGAATCAGGGAGCAGAGACACAAGGTTCTGTTAGTGGCCCTGCTCTGGAGGAATCAGAACTGGTTTGCAGAGTCGCCTTGGCTGCTCTTAGCAGCCCCATGGCCCATCCCCCGAGACAGGACTTACTCTCTCAGGCGAACAGAACAATATGGCACCCCCCAGCTTGAGCTGTGGGCTCTGCACCTGTGGCGTCTTGATGTGAGTCTGCAAACCTCCCAGAAAGCATTCGGAATACAATCTCTTACGCTAGAGCGCCATCCACGAGACGTCTCTACACCCTTAAATGGTCTGTTTTTTTAGCTGCTATGGTCCATTGACCTCCACCCCCGGACGTTGAAAACGGCTCTGCTACTGCCTTAGCATCAGTGAAATGTATAGGAAACATTTAGGCGCTCTCTATAAGACCCCCCTGACTCGAATTTGGGTCTAACAATTCTAAAGTCGTTCTGAAACCAAGGCTTGGCTATGTACCAAAGATGCTCTCGACTTCAGAGCTCAGCTGATAACTCTTTCGATGCTTCCTCCTTCAGAGCAAAGCTGAGAGTTTAACTTGCTCTGCCCTGTCAGGGCTTTGAGGATTTATATTGAACGTTCTGCTTTGTTCAGACAGTCAAAACAGCTGTTTGTATGCTTCATCGGCCGCACCAAGGGGCTTCCAGTCTTGAAGCAGAGTCTGTGGAAAATTGATGCTATTAAATGTTATAAAACAATTCAAGATGGCGCTGCGTATGGCTTGTTTGTTTGTTCTGTGTTTAGTCATTCTGTTAGTATCAGTTTTACCAGAGACGAACTACTGGACATAAGGCAACACACACCAGACAATTATTTTTTTTCCGTTTTCTGATTCAGAGCAACGATTCCCGGACTCTCTTTTAATTATTCTGGGGGATTTTAAAAAAAGCAAACCTTTTCCGTGAACTGCCAACAGCACGTTACATGTCCCACCAGAGACAATAATATTTGGGATCACTGTTACACAACAACTAAAGATGCATATCACTCTGTCCCACGGGCAGCTTTGTGGCTCTCTGATCACTGTTTGGTTCATCTTATACCAACCTACAGACAGAAACTGAAAGCAGCTAAACCTGTATTAAGAACTGTTATAAGATGGACTAATAAAGCAGAGCAGGATTTACAAGCCTGTTTCTGCCTCACTGATTTGGAGTGTTTTTGAAGCTGCTTCCACCAATCTGGATGAGCTAACGGAGACTGTAACTTCATATCAGTTTCTGTAAGGATATATGCATCCCCAACAGGACATTTTTATCATTCAATAATGATAAACCATGGTTTACAGGGAAACTCAAGCAGCTTCGTCATGCCAAAGAGGACGCTTACAGAAGTGGGGATAAAATCTTGTATAACCAGGCCAGGAACAGAGTAACAAAGGAGATCAGAGAGGCTAAAAAGAACAACTCTGAGAAGCTGAAAAAAGAGCTTTCAAACGATCCAACGTCAGTATGGACTAGTCTGAAGCACATCACCATGTACAAGAAACCACCCCCACAGTCTGTGGAGAATCAACAACTGGCTGACGTTCTAAATGTGTTTTACTGCCAGTTAGGGCTGTGCGATATGGACAAAAGAAACCTATCACGATTTTCTTGAACAATATTGCGATTTCGATTTTAATCACGATTTTGACACAGACATGTTTTACAGTGTGAATCTAAAACATTTTTTTAAAGGAAAACAATTAGATCTTTATCAAAGACCTGTAACATGTCTCTAAAACAGAAGGCAGAAAAAAAAAAAATCACCTAGCAGGTGAAAAAAAGTTAGGAGCACCAAAAAAATTTAGGCGCACCCAATTTCTTTTTAGTAATGCACTGATCTTGATTCTTCATGGCTGATTCTGACTGCAGATGTTTTACAAGCACATGATCAAAGTAGGCTACTCTTTCAATATTCAAAGTGCAAATAGAGACCAAATTTTTCAAGCATGATACAGAACTACAGACAACTGCACAATATATTTTTATAGCCCACATACTAATAACTGCCTAGATATTTTATGTAGCCTAATTTGCACGCATTGAGGAGTCGCTCTCTAAACGTGGGATATTAAAATTGCTTTTGAATGCGCGTCCGCATTTTACTTTTGGTTTCGTTTTAACGATCTTGCGAGACTCTCAAAGGCGCTGAGCGTGCATTCTACAATAAAAGAGATTATTATAACAAAACCATTTGAAATATGAGAGGACACAAACAGGATTTTGAAAAGCATGTCCCCAGTGAAAATTACGCCCCTGTGTGAGTGGAACTCTGCCGCTGAGTTATCATCTGATGTGGATGAATGCCGCGTTGTACAGTAACGTATATGGACACGGAGGTGCCAGAATTGTATCTGACAGAATGTACGCTATAGCACAAAATATATTATATTTCTTTAAAAGCGGTTTTGTTGAGACCTTTTATTTTTCACAATCGAAAGAGAGAATGGCGAACCTGTCGCTGTATCAGCTCACAGCAGTCTGTGCAGTAGTTAGGCTAGCGAAAGTTTTGTAAAGAAATGAAACCAAGTCGGACCACAACAGTTTTTCGCACTCGCACGAATGGTCCCAAATATAATTTCAGGTCACACAGATTAAATTTTGGGAGCATATGCGACCAAAACGTTCACAATTTCGAGCCCTGCCTAGTAAAGGTAGAACAAAATGTCTTTAGAACAGACCTATGGCAAAAAGTAAGTATGTGTGTGCGTGTGTTTGAAAAAACAACAACCCAGACCAGTGTCCCACATAAAAACAATTAGAACACTGGCAGAGTCTAGCTGCTTTCTGCAGAAAACCAGCATGACCATTTCTAGTTTCAAGCATGAACGTTGGCATGTTCTTGCTCTCTGTTTAGGCGCACTGTGTTGTGATCGGTTCAAATAGCATGCTGCGGGAAAAGTATCAGTCGAGTGCGTGCAAAAAATCATGCTGTAAGGCGATTTAGAAATCATGTATGTTCACATCGCGATTTCGATACGATTTCAATTAAACGCACAGAGATAAATTAAATTAATACATAAATATGATCTTATAGTCTTAAATACAAGCATGCTTAGTATGTATTACACAATACATGTTGTCTAAACATTCTTAGACCATTTCATTCAGTGTTACAGCATAAAGACTATTACTTTTATATAGCATCGTTTTCTAGAACATTAAAAACATCCTGGCATCGTGAGACATTTAGATGCAATGAAATGAAACGTACTTCATAATGTTTCCCTTGATGTAGTCAAGGATTGTAGTTATAGTTGAAGGAAACCCGCTGCTTTGTTACGGTGAGGTAGGCGTTTACCTCCCTGTGCTTTGCTCATGTGGCTAATTATAGTATCAAAGCGAAAGTAGCTTGTGGGCATGATCGAATTAAAAATAATTAGCCCCATTAGGATAGACTGGACATAGAGTTGGTTTCATATGGATTACTTTATCACAGAATATTTGTTTTCGATAAAACTTACATTTGAAAGTATACATATTAAGCTTTCTCTAGACATATTGCTTATGCCTCTGTGTTGTGTATTGGCTGAGTATAGTCTATTTTAATTATGCGTTTCTGAATGAAGATCACAGAGACCAACGCGGCAGACAGCACACCCTTTTGTTTTCTTTATTTAGCAAAATCACAATGTTTTTTGTTATAATGAGTGTATACAAATAAAAGTAGACTAGAGCTGAAACGATTCCAAGAGTAACTCGATTACAAAAAATGATCAAGGCAAATTCCTCTGCCTCAAAGCCTTTTTTAATTTATTTTAAAGCTCACGTCTCCTTTTTTCACAATGATTTTGTTGTGTGACAATGCATTTACATCACCCACAAAGTGAAAGGAAACACAAGGAATGAGTTGGCGGTAATTTTATTTGAGGGCGCGGGCGCCGACTAGTGCTGGCTGCAAAATAGAAGGTAGTGATAACAATGGCGACGAGCAAAGAGAAGAAACAAATAGGAGAAAATGACAGAAAATGTCCAAGGTTTGGGATAATTTCAAATTGAAAAGTAAAGAGGACGCTGTGGTGTGTGTCCATTGCAAGATCAAGCTAGCATACCACAGCAGCATATCGTCCTTGCTGGCTGTCACCCAAGACCAGGTAAATTTAATGTAACTTAGCGTTAAATCAGTGTGATTGCTAGGCAAGATGAAGGCTGTTAAATAATATATGTCAATTATGTAAGGGATAAACCACGACGGCCAGTGCAATTAAGTGAAAATATAATTTACCGGACAACGGATCAATATATACACCACACAACCGAAAACGCCATATGACCATTCATGCATGTACAACCATAGATATGTATAGATAGATTCCCTATTGTTAAGATGGAAGGACGTGCTTGGAGCGGTCAAAAGGGAATCTACTATACATATATATGGCTACAGCAACGAGCATGATGTTATCGTTTACACGGTCGTCAAGGATACGCAGAGAGAATGTGGGCAGCCACGCCATTGTTTTCAAAAGTCTCCGATTTGGTCCGTTTACACTGAAACGCAACACCAGAGTTTTCAAACTAAAACGGGGTCTACACACTGATCTGTATAGAAAAGGCAGATTTACGTCCCTGTGAATGTCTGGTGACTTCTCTAATCACCGGCAGTAATCGACAATTCACAGTCTGGGAAGTTCCCGTTCACAGCTGACAGAAACAGTCAGAAACAGACCATGGGTTTGTGGGGAGGGGAGGTGTTTGTGGAGGTACAAGGTGTGAAATCGAATTAGCATATGAATGAAACCACCTTGGATTTTCGACAGTACCTATTGGTTGAAAGCACAACTTTCAACATAGAATGACCACTGTGACTGGCTGAGACATGTGTTGTCATTGGTCAGCCTGGCCAATTATAATACAGTTTTGTGTAAACCCCACCCCTTAGTGTGTGTGTGTGTATATATATATATATATTAATTTATATCTTTATTAATCTTTAAAGATTATAATAAAAATGTTAATTGTTAAAGATATTACAACTAATATATAAAGGCTATTAGAGAAGGACAACAGACATTTGGGAGAGACATGTTGATAAAATGTAGTTTTATTACAAAAGCAATATAAACAAAATGTAAACAGAGATTGTTTTCACGGCATCACATTAGTTGTAAAATGTCTTTTGGCTGCCTCTGTGTCGTATGTATTTGGTGGCTTTCTGTTAGACAGACAACTTGTTCTTAGACGTGGTTGATGCAGTGCTGCAAACTTTGAACTGTGAACTTTCAAATGTCTGAGTTCTTGGCTGCGGAATGATGGAGGTCTCACAATCCACCCCGAGATTCCATTAACGGCACCATCTTCTTCATCTGACACAATGTCCGCTGTGATTCCCCTCCAGAAGTCCACTTTGTCTGCAGCAAGTACACTTTGCCTCACCTCCAAGAGCTGAAAACACAGTTGTTACATAAAATAAGTAATATGTACAGCATTACAATTCATAGTAATGGAAAATAATTAAAACCTTTTCCTTTTATTAGAATTTAATTCTAATCTCTCTTACCCGCTTCCTCCTCTGGCGACTCCGGAAATTTCTCATAATATGTCTTGCAGGCAACTAGAAACAAGTGAATGGGTTTGTTAGAAACAAAAATCAGCCACGCATAAGTACACAAATAATTAACAAAATATGGTGACAACAAAATGTAAAAACTAAATGACACAGTGAGAAGTACTTACCAACAAAGTCATTACTATCTAGGCCTTCAGTGCGCAATTCCGGACTTATGGACAGTGTTCCCACTAAATATGAGCTAACAGTCTCATTATATGGTGAGCTTAATCTGTGGAGGCAAAAAGTACTGAGTTAAAACAACATGTCTTGCTTCAGAAATATCAAAATGCATGATAGATTATATCTTTTATCTGTACCTTTGTTCCGGGTCATAACGCCTACAGTTTGCCTCAGAGTTGTGTAGCCGACAGACTGCCTCCTACAAAATACAATTAAAAATGATTTGTTACAAAACTGATCATTACAATGAAAGCAGTGAATTTAATTCGAATGAAGAAGGATTCAAACTTACCGCGATTTTAGGATTGTGCAGCCGCCTCTTCCTCTTCATTCCCCCTGCCGAGCAGCCATTTGACTCAAGTTGAGTCAGTCGATCTTCCATAGACTGAACAGTTCGTTGTCACAGTGTTCACAATAACGACGCTGTCTTTTTCTTTTTGGTTTGGAGAGGTCCATTTTCCCAAGATACAAGAGATGTTTTTAGTGCGTCGACTGTTTGAAGCTCTCCGGGCGCTTCCTGGTTACATCACACGCATATGACGCATCTCGGCCAATCCGGTTCTAGGGCGCGGTCACGTGGCCGATTTGTCCAATCACAGACGAGTTAATGAACGTGACGTGGTCGTTCTGTCCAATCACAGACGAGGTCATGAATCAAAGAGCGGAATCCAAAACATTTAGATGAAGACGTTCTGCTTTCTTGTAATTTGCTTGCTGCTTTCATTTTTACGTCGCTGTTTAGATTTTATTCGCTGCTTACAATGGCGATATCAATACACAGCATAATTTCTCCCTGTTGAGCGCATTGCTGGACGATGTGTGTCAAATACATCCACGGTGAAATTAAGTAAAACAACAGAAAAAGTTACTATAGTCATGCCACTATGTACAGTGGTTGAGGTCTAAAATGTTCTAATATTTTTTAAGTGATCATTGCTTTATTATTTGTAAATTGTATACAATAAAAATATTTTTTTGTTCTGTAATTTGCTTGGCCTGACTTGGCTTTCATTAATGAAAAGAAAATATAGTTGTTGGTATATTTGTCTAGAAAATATCAATATACCAACAACTATATTTTCTCTATATTTTCATCTATATATGTGTGCGTGCGTGTATATAAATAGATAGATGGATGAAAATAGAGAAAATATAGTTGTTATATATATCTATATAGATAGATATTTTTTAAAGTGCATATTAACATTTGTGTGTACTCATTTTGGTAAACAGCTAAAATAAGGAAAATCCACATTTGTACAAACTATTTTTATATACAGTTTGGTCTATAAAATTAGGCCATAGGCACATTTTGATATTTTAGCCATTTACCAAAATGTTTTCTAGTTAGATTTACAGGCTTAAAGTACACCCTTACAGCTTTATTTACAGGATTAAGATATTTATTTATTTAAGGACTAAGATATCAGGATTAAATGATATCTGTTTAAAAAACTGTTTAACATGAAAAATATAATTTTATTGCATGTCAACAAGTAAGCCAACTCTAGATCAGAGAGTCTCAAGCCACCCCCCTTCCCCTGGTTTGCTTTTGTATAGCTCCAGTAATCATTTACATATAAAAGCTACACCGAGGCCAAGGTGACATGAATCATGGGGGGTGTCAGGTTCTAAGCCTTCCACATCAATTTTTGGCAGTTCCCGACAATTATCTGTGCTAACTCCACATTCCTGTGAACAGCCGTAAACCTGAAACTTCTGCAACAATTCACAGTGTCGTTAACTGACGAAAACCCCCTTTTTCATGCAGTGGGGTCCACAGCGTTTTCAAAAGTCTCCGTAAAAAAAATTGGTAATAACTAAATGCTTATTTTTGATGGAAAATATTGTTGCATACTATGCATGAAACCTGTCTTATTTTCTCTTGTATATTTAATATTGCTCTTTAATTAAGCAAACATATGTTTTATCCGTTTTACTGATTAATCAATGGAATTTTCGGCAGAATACTCGATTACTAAAATATTCGATAGCTACAGCCCTAAAGTAGACCCTTTACAGATTCAATTGATGTTCTGCTTATCTGTATGATCAGAAATGACAGAGTAATTGAAGTTAATTTTGGGGTTATTAGAGAAACTGTCACAAAAACGCGCCGGCATGTTTGTCGACACCAGGGGGTTAAGCCTCTCATTACAAAAAACACAACTTGATCCCAACAAATTAAACAATTACAGACCAATCTCAAATCTCCTTTTTCTGTCAAAGATACTAGAAAAGGTAGTATCCTCACAATTGTGTTCCTTCTTAGAGAAAAATGGTATCTATGAGGATTTCCAGTCAGGTTTTAGACCGTATCATAGTACTGAGACTGCTCTTACTAGAGTTACAAATGACCTTCTCCTGTCATCCGATCGTGGTTGAATCTCTCTATTAGTGCTACTGGATCTTAGTGCTGCATTTGATACTATTGACCACAATATTCTTTTAAATAGACTTGAAAATTATGTTGGCATTAGTGGTAGTGCACTGGCATGGTTCGAATCGTACTTATCTGACCGGCATCAATTCGTAGCAGTGAATGACGAGGTATCATATCAATCACAAGTGCGGTATGGAGTACCTCAAGGATCAGTACTAGGGCCATTATTTTCTACGCTTTATATGTTACCCTTGGGAGATATCATCAGGAAACATGGTGATCTGAAAAAACAGAGGTGTTAATTACTGGACCTAAATCCTCCGCATGTAATAACTTTAAACACTGTCTAACGCCGGTTTCACACTGGATGTGCAAGCAGAGCAGAGGAAGTGCAGAAGCAGCACGTATGCAGAGCGGGAGCAGCTAAACCACGGCTGGTGTACTGCAACTACATATGAGTATCGTTCATTCGGTTGCGCATTTCAGGTGTTCTCCGACAATTGTCTGTCATGTGCTTTTATTTATGATATGGGCAGCATGCTGTGATGCAGGAACCTAGGTGTCCTATTCGATAGCAATCTTTCGATAGCCAAAATGCAGCAGCTAGAGTTCTTACTAGAACCAGAAAGTATGATCATATTAGCCCAGTTCTGTCATCACTGACAGAACTGACCAGAAGCCAAAAACAAGAACAAAACACCCCCCAACAAGCAGATCTACCGCCAAGACCTACATGCCGACTGACTTAACAAGAGTGGCCTATGACTATGTGTGCCTGGGCTACCACGCCAACTGGCTTAACACTAATTAGACGCGCACTATGTGTAATGTTATTTAACAAGTGAATATACGTTGCAGTCCGATAGATGTTTATCTTTCTTCAGAATAAATATTGACATGTTTAGTAATAAAAGCTAAATTTATCCACTATTTTTTTATAAAGGGGGTAAAATTCTGAGCCAAATTACAAGGGGTGAAAATAACTTTAGAAAGATGGCACCATCACTGTATTACTTTTATCGGTACTGATCGGTACTCACTAAACTTGGCCAATCTCACGAACCGATTGCAATTTAATAACGTCAAAGCGTGAGGATGTACATGATTCCTGCGGACATGAATAAATAGGTGCCGGTGTGGAAATACTATGAAAAAGAAATCTCACATGCAGGAGCATTGTCCAAAACATTTATTACCACTAACCTAACCTTCGTTGTTGTGGGTTTTGATGGTATGATATATGGACATCTAATGCGGTCAACCCAATTTTGACGGCATATTAAAATGTTCACTGTGTAATGAGTGATTATTACCCTGTTAAAACAACAGTTTCATTACATTACATATATTACATAATTACTGTAAAAATGTAACAAAATATAACAAAAACAACATCTACAGTAATACTTTATCTGAAAAAGATAAATGTTGATCAGAGAGATTACCTATCAGTAATATAAAGCTCAAAGCAACAGAATCGGCATCGGTATGCCGATTACCATGACACAAAATCGGTACTCGGTATTAGCTGCAAAAATACTGATTGGAGCATCCCTAGTTATTGTTAAACCCCATAAAACTCTCTTCAAGATTATTAAATATTCCGGTAACACTTTAGAATACTGTTTCTTACTTACTGCAGAACTAATAAGGAGTTATTGAAGAACTAACAGGTAACTATTCATTAACACTTGACTCATTACTGTTAACTACTAAGGAATATGTGTTAACTAATCAGTATGTAATACAATTTTGTGAATGTGTTAAGTAACAGGTAGCTAATCATTAACTAATGCATTATGTCACACCTCCTGGAGAACTACTATTAATGATCTAGTAGTTATGGTTCAAAAAAACATAACTTCGTAATAACTACTACTGAACAGTTACTGTATATGCAAATAGTCACCACAATAATCAGGCTGTGGCCCACAAATCAAGTACTTGAGTACAGATACCCTAATAAAATATTACTCCAGTAAAATTATAAATAGGCCTATTCATTTTCAAAACTACTTGAGTAAAATGTCAACTACAGTAGTAACTTTGTTACAGTCTAGTACTATTATTAGCCTATAATGAAAATGAAATATACTCTTGTGAAATTATCTGAATAATTGTTTATTAATTACTAAAGGGTTCACTAAAATTTTACTTTAGAATAGGCCTTTTGTTGCAGGTTTGAAATGAGTCTTGCAGAATTATTTGATAATTATTTATTAATTACTAATGAGTTCCCTTTGTTTTCACTTTAGAATACTGTTTCAGGTTCTAAGTAATTCCTGCATAATTATCTCATAATTCTTCATTAATTACTTAACATTTCACTATATTTGCACTTAAGAACAGGTCTACTGTTGCAGGTTTGAAATGAGTCTTGAAGACTTATTTGATAATTATTTATTAATTACTAATGAGTTCCCTTTGTTTTCACTTTAGAATACTGTTTCAGGTTCTAAATCATTCTTGCAGAATTATCTAATAATTCTTTATTAATTACTAATGGGTTCCCAATATTTTCCTTTGAGAACAGGCCTATTGTTTCAGGTTCTGCAGAATTATTTGATCATTCTTTTGACAATTCTAACTCTATTTACTAATGGGTTACCTGTATTTTTACTTTCCCTCAGTCCTGGCCTTACATACAGGAACTGAATTAATATGATATATGCTGAGGACACACAGTACTTTATGCAAAATATAAAAACTACAGTAAGTTATCGCATGACACTGGAGTGGTGGTTGGGTTCCTATCGGAAGCTAAGTGAATTACTTACAAAACATTCACAAGACAATTCAATACACAGGCAAAACCTCTATAAAGTTTATTGCATTTATTAATATTGCATTTGCATACTACTACTGCTGCTAATAACATTTATATATGAAAGGGTCACAACTCAATTTAATTGTGTATGACTGTTCATTAGTAGTTACTTCATAGTTATTTTTCTTGAACCTTAATTATTAGATAATTAATAGTAGTTCTCCAGGAGGTATGACAGAATACATTAGTTATTGATTAGCTACTAGTTACTTAACACATTCATAAAATTGTATTACATACTGATTAGTTAACACATATTCCTTAGTAGTTAACAGTAGTGAGCTAAGTGTTAATGAATAGTTAGCTGTTAGTTCTTCAATAATTCCTTATTAGTTCTGCAGTAAGTAAGAAACAGTATTCTAAAGTGTTACCAATATTCCTAATATTATACTTGATCTGTAAATAAAGTAGGGCTGGTCCAAATTCCATTTTTTTGAGCTTCGAAGCTTCAGTAGTAATCAACACTGAATAATCGCTTCGGTGGGAGGGGCTGAACATATTCTTCTCCCTAATAAAGGCAGGAATCTCTGTATGTCTTTCTGTTTGCATTTTTATTATGTCGAGAACCGTTCATCCAAAAGATTTTTGCTGTGGACCCAAGGGAGTGCAGTGTTGCATTTTGGTGCAATATGGACACAACACGTTCAGAATTAATAAATTGTAATAGAACATTGCGAGTTGGATGCGGCGCGCCTCACGCAGGCAGAGCTTACATGCTTTGAGAACGGACACTGCGTTAATGATACAAAACACACAGGTCTGTTAAGAGCAATACTTTTAATAAGGTAGCCTAACATTTTTTAACAAACAAATCACTTCCAAATCAGAAATTAGCAGCACAGTAATTACTGACACCGTAAAGGGTAGGCTATTTAAATAAAAGAAGAACGAAAAAAATGGCGTGGTGTTTATAAATAAAATTATATAATAATTATAAATTATTTATATCTATATTATTTATAAATATATATACACATTATATATAACGTTTGTGTATATAAGCATATATATAAAACCTCGCCCGGGCCTTGTCTGACAGCTCATCAGAAGTACTGGCCCAAGTCCGACTGGAACCGGTCTTTTTTCTCTTTTTCTTCCCCATTACACAGCTGCTGTTTTTAATAGCATAGTGATTACATTTATTTTCATTTATTTAGGTTATAAAGTTAATTTAGAAATATATTTGGAACACTTTTTATTTGTTAAATTTAAGTTTTTGTTTTTTTAAAGTAGACCAAGCTGCCAACGGCAGACAGATCAATTTAGCCCTCTCAAGTCATCAAGATTTCAATTAAAATCCATAGATATAAAAAAAAACTTAAAGCATATCACAATATTAGTTGAATCGTTTAACCTAGATAAATGTGTGCTATTAGGCGCATATCCAATCGTTTGTGCGGAGAGTAAAGCTGAGACGCGTTTTGCAGAATATGGAGATGCTGGTGCGATGTGAAACTTATTTTTTGCTCATAAAGGTAAGACTAATATATCATCCGGAACTGTAAAAAAAATATTTAAATAATTCAAATCGAAAACAAAACTCTTTCATTAGCTATAGGCCTAATCCATAAATATGCATAAGGCTCGTCCAATGAGCAAATGGTGAGTCAGGATCGTCAACTTCATCTTTGTGTCAAATACTAGTTTATTAATAAATAATTCAAATATCTCCTTACTTTTCCCCCGACACATTCATGGTAATTATTTTTGCTGGGGCTTTGCGGTCAGCTTTAGCCTACTGCATGCATTTAAACGCGGAGGCGCGGTTGTCATTGCGACAGTCACAGCCCTAGTTTTGCTTCCACCATTCAAGTGGGCCCGACTGTACTTTATAGTGTCTCTCAAATATTGCTCAATCTCTCTTTTTTTTTTTTTTTTGATGTCTGTGTTAGTGGCGCAGCAGTCTGATCTTCTTCATTCGTATTTAAGCGCGGATGAGAACCGTTTCGCGGGGGATGCAAGGTGTATGAAAAAAAATGAATATTCGAATCTCAAAATTTAAAATCGAATGCCAACCCACGGAACGAATATTCGAATAATCGAATAGTCTGGTCCAGCCCTAAAATAAAGATAAATGGTTTCGCATTAAAGGACTTTATTTTGCTGGAGTTTCGTGCCGTTTCCAAGTCATGTTATTTCTACCGGTTATCTGTTAAATCACAACACTGGAGTAGAGAGCACTATGAACTGTTCTTCACCAGCACAGTAACTGAAATTTAAAACTGTTAAAAGGAAAGACTCAAATAGGCATGGGACGATAACCGGTTTTACGGTTTACCGCGGTTTGAAAAAGTCACGGTTTCAAAACCGCAAACAAAAAAAGTTATACCGTTCCTACGGTATGTGCATTTTTTGTGTCGTCAAAGTGAATGCGCAGGACTCGCTACTAGGTTGTGTGTGTGTGTGTGTGCGTACCTGCTGCGAAAACAATGCAACCCCTCCCCCACCGGTTAGTGCTGGCAGGCGCGTGTCTGTGATTGTGCACGTGATCCGCAGTCTCTCAGTGACTCAGCAGTAATTTAAATTCAGGATGGCCGAAGGAGGTGAATCCCCACAACTTTTCCCCCCGTCAAAAAAGACAAAGTCAGCGGTGTGGGAATATTTTGGGTACCGCAAAAAAATCTGACGGCTACGGCTTGGAAGAGGAAGGTCAACCGACATGCAAATCATGTTTAAAAAGAGTTGCTGCAATACATCAAAAATGATTTCTCATCTACGGGAGCACCATCCAGCACTCTTCGCTAAATTCAAGGTGAGTTGTTAACATAAAGCTGTCTTGAAATTAACTTTTGCAAACATCTAAGTTACCGAGTCAGATAACACGGCTAACTAATAAACATAAGCTAACATCAACTAATTTCCTCTTGCACGTTACTTTACAGAGTGGGGAATAGCAGACCATATGTACTAACATTACGTTTCTGTGATTGAACATTAGTACAACAATTAAGTTAAGGTGAAATCACGTCTTTGCTTTTAAGCCTTCTGCCACCTTAACATCTTCTCAAAATCACGCCATTAAAAAAAACAAAAACAACAACAACTCGCTGGCTCTCACGTGTCTTTGAGTGTTTGTGAACTGATGAGACTGTGTCTGTGTGTGTGTGTGTGTGTGTGTGTGTGTGTGCGTGTGCGTGTGTGTGCGCGTGTGTGTGTGTCAGCGTGAGTGTGTAGGTGTGTGTGTGTGCGTGCGTGTGTGAGCGTGAGTGAGTGCGTGCGAGTGTGTGTGTGCGTGTGCGCGTATGTGTGTGTGAGCGTGAGTGAGTGTGTGTGTGCGTGCGTGCGAGTGTAGGTGTGTGTGTGTGTGTGTGTGTGTGTGTGTGTGCGCGTGCGTGCGTGCGAGTGTGTGTGAGCGTGAGTGTGTGTGCGCGTGCGTGCAGTACACTCGTACTCTCTGCGTTAATATGCATCAACAATGAAATTAAAATTTATTTTACAGCATTGTTTTGATATTTTTAGAAGTACTATGTTTTTACACAAAAAAAATAATGTAATTAGTTGTTTTTGTTAAATCTAGTATAAATTACCACATGACATCTATTTTTAAAAGTACACTGATTAAAAGATGAAGTGAAAGCAGCTGTGGCTTCAGCAGCAATAGACCATCCTCCTCAAAAGCTGCAGGTCAGCCAACAATCAAAGAAACTTTTGAGAAACAGCTTGCTTATGCACCCACATCCAAGGCTGCAAAGGACCTGAACAGTGCGGTGGCATACTTAATTGCAAAAGACATGATGCCTTTTCAAATTGTGGAGAAACCTGTTTTTTTTTTAAACTAATGAAAACAGCAACACCTTTATACAAAGTGCCATCAAGAAAATTATTTTCAAAGAATGAAATCCCCAAGATGTACACAGAAGTCAGGGGTCATGTGCAAAAACAAGTGGCAGAAGGGGTGTGGTTTTCTGTTACTACAGATGTTTGGACCAGCAGTGGTGGTAGTGGAGAACCATACATAAGCTTTACAGTTCATTTCCTCTCTCCAGATTGGGAATTGAAGTCCTTCTGCCTCGAAGCTGTTTTTTTTCCAGAGGACCACACAGCTGAAAACATCTTCGAATTTTTTGAAAACATGCTGCAGGAGTGGAGGATCACAAGGGACCATTTGTCCAGCATCACAACAGACAATGCGTCAAACATGAAAAAAGCATTCCAAGGCTTACCCTGCACTCAAAAAAACCATTCCAGTAATTGAAATTAAGCAAACTATTTAAATAAAGTATATTTAAAAAGGTATAAAATAAATAATATTATTCTGAATTAGGCTTTCTCAACGTGAACATAAACTATACCTAATTTGTTGCAGTAAAGCGCGAATGCAGAATGCGCATGCGCATTTTAGGTTAAAAAAACACTGAAGGCTGCAAGTCGATGAGGCCTCAGAGGGAAGGAAGATTAAGAAGAACAGATGTGGTGATTATAGATAAGGTAAGATATTTTCTTTATTTGTAATTGATGACTTAAACATCAACTGTTTTTATGATTTGATCGATCTTGATTTAATAAATACCTTAGTTTTGCCGTAACTGCACTGTTTTGCCGAATTACTTTTTGGACTAACGTTACCCTGCTATCTGATCATTTTTAAATTTGCCGTCGATTGAGTATGTGCATCATTTTTCCATTTAGACAGATTACGCGTGTATGATTTGATTTCACTTCAAATATGCTAGACCACGTAACGTAAAACGTAAAAAACAAATCTGTTAACAAATACATGTAGGCCTATCTTGGATCATTTTAAGATAACGTTATATATGTTCGACTAACGTTATGTGTATTTTTCAGGTAGATTAACGTTACGCAGGAATGATCTTTTTTTTTTAAAACAATAGATTCGTCATTTCGACAAACATTTAGCTTTTTTAGAAATTGTACAAACTTGGAAAAATGGATTGTACAAACAGACTCGACAGTACATGAAATTTGGATGTAAAAGTTTATAGGATGTCCTGTTAAAACTAATTGTATCCATAAAGTTGAACATGCATTATTATTATTCATGCAGTGTTGTTTTTTATGTATTTTCATTTATATGTTTAATATTTCAGAGACCTCATCGTTGTAACACTGAATCTGATTTGGGACAATCACTCAGTTATGGTATGTAAAGTGTTTTGTTTTGTTTTTTGCAACAGAAGTAAACTTTACTGGTTTGATTTCTTTGTTAAACTGTTGCTCTTTTCTTTTCACAATTATGTGAGTAAATTAAAGGTACAAGCTTAATGATAAAGGATTTTCCTTTAAAACAAATTGTTTCCATTAAGTTGTAGATTCATTACAAAACTTGATGTATATGTCATCTTTACTACTTCAGAGACCTCATCGTTGTGACATCATTGCACATTGACTCCAATTCAACTCAATTACGGTAAGTTTCCTTTTTCTTTTTTTGTAATGTAACTAAAATTCTTTAATTTCTTTGTAAAAGTGTAAATGTTCTTACACTTTTAGTGATTTGTGTCAATCACTCACTAACGGTATGCAATATATATATATATTTATTATTATTTTTTTGTAAAAGAACTTAAGTTTACTGGTATAATTTAGTTGTAAAAGTAATGCACTTTTCTCTCCTTTTTGACATTATGAGAGTAAATAATGTACATGCAAAAGCTTCATGGATGCAATTTGTTTTAAAAGCAAATCTTACATCATTAAGTAGATCATGCACTATTTCAATGCATGCAGAGTTGTAGATTCATTACAAAACTTAAGGTATATGTCATCTTTACTACAGAGACCTCACCGTTGTGACATCATTCCAAATTGACTCCGGTTTGGGACTACTACTTCAGAGATACCTCATTATTCGACACTGACTCAAGTTTGGGACAATAGCTCAATTACGGTAAGGTTTTTTTTTTTTTTGTAATGTATCTACACATAACTTTTTTAATTTCTTTGTAAAAGTGTTAATGTTCTCACACATTCTTTTTTTGACATTTAAACGTGAGATTTTGGAAAAAAAAAATAACGAGGCAGTCATTAAAGAAAAAATGCACTTAACCATCTCTTATAGGCGGCAAGAGTTGGTTGAAGACTTGCCAATGGCTTCTGATTTACAAAGCAGGTGGCCTGCGATGTTAACAGTAAATGAGGTAAGTGTTATTGATATTTACTTATTTTTTTGTAGATTTCAATAAATTCCTACACACCACACCTATACAGTATGTAATTATCTAATTTTTCCTATTTTCTCTTAGATAAATGAAGAATTCATGCAGATTACAACTGTGCCACTTCTGTCAAAGTTCTTGGCGTAGCTGGAAAAATACAGTGCTAATCTACATTAGGCTTTCAGCAGCAAAAGAGGTGCTTCTGGACAGAATATTGCACACATTATGGCAGTTGAAGACAAGGCGTGGTAAATTGCATTTCATTTTTTTTTATAGTTGCTACAAAGATCAAACTACAATCAGTTTTTATTATTATTATGCCATTTCTGATAATGTCTGATTTTGTCAAATTTTTTAGTGTGATGACACACATTACTTCACAATGAGGACATGACAACAGTCATCAAAAAATTCCAGGTTTGTACTTGTCATTTTTAAAGACCTAAACATACATCTACAGCCTGTATGTTGCTAATATTTCAGTGAAAATGAAAATTTATAATTAATTTATTGATTATATAATTATTGTATATTTATTTATTTATTTGTTTATGTTGGACTTAGGACTGCAACCCTGAAGAAGCTGAAAGAGGAATTTCTGAGACCACTCTGGGGCTTTTTGTGATTCACAAAGAAGCTGCTGGTGCTGAGGATGTGCCAGATGATGTTGGAGTTGTGACAGAGGATGTACAGCTGCTGCAGAACTTGAAGAGTATTTCCTTTGGATTGGTAGTGTTGTTTGGACTGATCTACGCTCTCAACCTAAGCTACCCTCAAAGTCTCAAGTTCACATTTGAATTGGCATTGGCAGCAAGTTTTCTCCAAAGGTTCAAGCGCTTAAAATCAAAAATTTTCAGTAAATAAGACATTCAGTGCTTGCCTAGATGTTTTTAACAACTGGAGGGACATTGAAAACTTTTATACTTTTAGACAAAGATGCCCTGAAAGATACATTTCAACTACTGTAACTAATGCTAACTCCAGCATCCAAGAGACTGCACTCTTCTGTAGCTCTGATACTTTTTAAACTAGAAATGTTATCCCTTTGGCAGAAAGCAGTTGTCCTTATTTGTTAAGTACTGCATTATGTCTTGTTTTCATGCTTTTTATTTGTTTATTATTATCATTGTTGTTGTTTTTTGTCAGATTGGATGTTGCTTTTGACTCCTGAAGCAATTACAACACAAATGTTTGAAAATGTAACATGTTTTTGACCATTTATTTAATAGAATTAAGAAAATGTAAGGTGATTAAATAAAGCAAGTAACAATAAACTATTGAAAATGAGTAAAGTTTATGCATTATGCATGCTGAAACCACAGTTCATCAGTTATCATAGCATTTATTTAATTCATTCACGTCAACTGAACAAGATGGGGTGAAGCTCAAAGAAATCTTACGTTTTTCGTTGGATTTATGTGATTCAATTGGATGGAAAATTGACATCTAATTGAATTACATAAGTTTTAACTTTTGGGGTTAAATATTTTTTTGAGTGGCTCAGCTGTTTTGGCCATAACCTAAATTTGGCTATAGTCAAAGTGCTAAAACTTCAAAGAGTTGAATCCGCTGTTCGAGCATGTAGGCATCTTGTTCAAGGATTCTCTCGCAGCTGGAGAAGAAAGAGAGAACTAAAGAAGAATCAGGGACTCCTGAATATTCCTGAAAAAAAAAAAAAAATCACTCATTCATGTAGTGCTGGGCGATATGGAAAAATCATGTATCACGATATGGATTATTTTATATCACGATAACGATATATATCAAGATATACCAAAATAAAGTACGTTTTCATAAATAAAGTATCAAAGTATGTTTCACACATACTCCGTCTGCAAACTCGTTTTGCTTTCACACAGGACGCATTTGCAGTCAGTTCCTGATCCGCGGCTGTTTAACCACAAACACACCATTTATCCGTTATTTTAATTTCAAATCCAATCGTGCTTTTTCAGCATTGGGATACTTTTATCACAGTACACTAATACAATAATACTAGACATATTCACGTTTAAACTCAACGTATTATAAACAACGTAGGCTATTATTCAATGCACTTGACTTCTAGATTTGTATTTGCTCAAGCAAGTTGCAACACATTTAAACACAGCATAGGTTATAGGCTATAGCTTCCTTTTCATATTGAATTTGGGCTATCACAAATATTTTAAATTAAAACTTACCACAGACAGAAACAGTTGGCTCTCTGTGCCCTTCTTTCGCATTAAATCTTTATTAAAAACCATATTTTTAAAGAATCTATTATGTTGCCTTGTTTATTTAAAACTGCAGTATTTTAAACCTAGCCAAAAAGCCACGTGTTGACTGTGAAACACAGTAGACTGCATTTATATGCATTTATGGTACATGTCCGTGTCAATCCATGTTCATTTTTACAGCGAACAATGCGCTGTCACTTTCATTCAGCGCATGCAACGCAATGCAGCACAGCAAAAATAGACTCTGTGCCGAAACGATCGCTCCACTGCTGCAAACGCACCGCTTCTGGAACGCACTACCGGACAGCAACCGCGTGCAATGTGAACGCTCTAATCCGTTAACATGGGTGCGGAAAAAAATACGCAATGCATATGCACTGCAGACGGAGTGTGTGAAACAGGTGTCTTAGGCTAAGCACTCACGAGTTAAAACATGTCGCAACAATGTAAAGCGTCACGTCGCACAAGACGGAGTTTCTTTGTGAAAAAGTTCATTTTTATTCTTGATTATCACTTATAGGGTAGAGTAAGCTTTGCATAGCAACAAGACATTATCATATATTTGTCATAGCCTATTTAATTCAATATTTTCTTTAGTAATTGATAAAATTAGGTTAGAAACGATAGAAACGATAGAAGAGAAAGAGGACGATAGACACTTTTCTATCGTCCCCACGATATATATCGTCATATCGCCTAGCACTACATTCATGATGTAGTGACAAGATGGGGGTTCACCTTCAAAATGATTGAAAGATTTCTGGAACAGCAGCAGGCTTGTTGTGCAGTCCTTGCAGCAGACAGAAGCTCATGGCATTTAATGCCAAAAGACAGTGATGTGCGCACTTTGGAGATGGTCTGCCAACTTCTGGGGCCTCTAAATGATTTCACAGATCTACTGGCTTTTGAAACAAAGACCACCCTGTCATCATTGAAGCCTGTTATGGAGCACATCACTGGCATACTGGAAGAAAAACAGGAAAATGATGCCCTAACAAAACAAATGAAAAAGTAATGATGGATGATCTGCAACAACGTTACTCCTCTGAGGGTGTCAGTAAGCTGATTGACATTGCTTGCTTCATTGATCCCCGTTTCAAGGGCAACTTTTCGCAGAACAAGGATGAGACTGCCATGTTCACTGTAGAGGAAGCTGTGAAACTGGAAGAAATGACATCACGGCCACCTAAAGAATTACCTGATTTCACTACTGCTCAAGAGCAAGGAAACAGCACTTCCACAACCACTGTCTCTTCTGCTGCTACAAAGAAAGACAAATCTCTGTCTTGCTTGCTCAAAAAAATTACATCAGCAAAACAAGAAACAGTCAAAGAAGGAGATGTCCTGTTAAAAGAAAGAGTGATAGCGGAGGTTAAATTGTATATGTCTCAGCCTCCCACGTCCTCTGATACTGACCCACTGGCATGGTGGAAAATTCATGCTGAAGAGTTACCTCTACTTGGCAAGGTAGCAAGAAAATTTCTCTGCATCCCAGCCACCAGTGTGCTCTCAGAAAGGGTGTTCAGTTGTAGTGGACATATCCTCGTACCTCACCGGTCCAAACTTAATCCAGGAAAGGTGAACATGCTCACATTCCTGCATCTTAACTTGGAGTGAATAAAGAATTGGTAAAAAGTGAGCATGTCTACAAAAATTATTGAGCTGCTAAAATTACTTTATTTATTTATATATTTATTTATTTTTGGAACTGTGACAAATGGTTATGTTTTTGTTTTGATTAGTGATTGCATTTTTTCCATTTAGAAGGATTTGTTTTTGATTTTGATTGATTATTGTTGAGCTGCAGGTTTAGGCTCACATAAGTGACTGCAATTTAATTTAATTAAGAAGATTGAATTATTTATTTTAATCATTTTGACTGATGTTACAAAATGTTCTATATGTTTCCTAAAATAAAATATACTGTATTCAGTTGAAAAAAAAGAGAGTTGTTTGTTGTTTTTTTACCCAGACATTTAAATATAACATTGTAGAGCAGTAATTACAATACCGTGATATTTTTACCCAAGGTTATCATACCGTCAGAATCTTATACCGGCCCATGCCTAGACTCAAACTAATGCACAGATTGAATACACTACACATCAATATCTCTTCCCTTTGTGCTTTGAACTTTTCTATGTTATGGGATCAAATTTCCGTCAAAAGTATTGCGGTAACAGATCGAAAAATAAGCGTAAATAAAAAAAATTCAAAAGATGTGTAAAATTATAATGCACAAAAATGAAAAATAGATGCAAAGTAGGGCTGTGCAATATGGACAAAATAATCATATTGCGATTTTTTGAACGAATATTGCGATTTTTTTTTTTTTTTTGCTTTTTCAAACAAGCTACATACATACATTCTAAATGTATTCAGTGCACAAGAAGTGCATAACAAAACATTTCACCATGAAATAACTGTATTAAGTTTAATAAAAAAAAAAAAAACTGTAGTAAAATTGTCTTTAAAACAGACAACATAAAATAAATAAGCCATTTTACTTTTTTTCCCCCCCGGTACTTTAGCCTACTTTGTGCAATAATGAATACATTAATTTCAGTGGAAAAATAAGTCCAAAACTCAGCGATTTGACGATTGAGTTTATCTGTTCATGTGAGATGCAAATGCCAAAAATTAGCGGGAGCGTCACGTGTGCTTCAGTATGCGTGTAGTAAAGAAATAAAACGCGTCTCCACCATTCATACATACAGAAGCAAACGAAACATGCAGGATTCATATTAAAACGGTCTTTTTGCATTTCAGTTTTCACAGACACTAGTCCATATCGCGATTTGAATTAAGTGACAGACCAACTTTTGATTTATTAATCCAAAAATCGACGAATTACGTGGCATTCCGCGCTATAGTAGATTAGGTTTTTATGAATGGAGTCCGCGATCCAGTCCGTGTTTTCTTGGAGACATTGTAATCACGCGACCATGAAGAGACAGAAATGCCATGCCTTAGTGTAAATAAGATAAATAACATAAGGCAATTTAGTATGTTTAATAAAAGAACTATGTATAGACCTGTTCTATAGGAAAGATAACCTTAAATGACTTCTTTTGTGATGTGGCGCTATATCGAAAATAAAATGAACTTGACGTTCAAGGGGGGCGGGGGTGCTGTTGGGTGGATAGATAAAATCGCAGCCTTGTGCGGTTTAGAAATCGCATGTGCTTAAATCGCGATTTTTTTGCGATTGCGATTAATTGCACAGACCTAATGCAAAGTTTAGAAAAACTAACAACGTGGTCACAGATCGAAAAATAATATTGCACAAAACTGAAACACGAATTCAGCATTTTTCGAGTCACAAACAAAATTAATTTTTCCGCTCATATTTTATTTTTTTGTGTGTTTATGCTCTTTTCCCCTTTGCTCACATTCTCACGTTTTGCTCTTGCATTTCAAAACTTTGCAGTCAGAGTTTGATGTAAATTAGGGCGGACTCCAGTGTCACCATTGGTCCACTAGTCTAGATTGACTCCTCTAGCCAATCAGTCGAAGATTACGTCACTCTGGTGCCACTCATGACTGCTGTGGCTAAAGCCGGGCGCACACTGTGCAACAAAATCTAAGCTGAAATCCTGCCACTTTGCCATTAAAATCCAAAACTGAACTATTTTAATGGCTGCAACACGGACTGTTCTAATAAGTTGTTAGACAAGGACAGGACTAGGGCTTGTGCGTCTCGGGCCAGGGCTGGGCCCGTGCAGGACACTATTCGGTCCCTTGGTTCAATTAAAAAGTTCCCCTTGGCTCGGCAGGCCCCCAATCTGCCCAGGCCCATATGCACCTGCATACCCTGCATACCCAGATGCTACGCCCCTGTATCCACATAATTTCCAGCTCTCCCGCCCTCTGCTCACGCAATTTATCTGAAATGTTGCCTTTGCTATGATAAACACTGGTTGCACTGCTGTTTTCACGTGGGTGTGTAGTGCTGCTTATATATATATATATATATTAGTGTTGTCACGATACTGGCATTTCTAACTTCGATACGATACCTTGAAAAATATCGATATTCGATACTATTTTCGATACCACAGAGAAAAAAACTGCCACAATATTAATTAATTTCTTTTTTAATTTAAAGATAAATATAGTCTAGAACATGACAATGATGTATATGCATATGTACACTGCTATAGCCCTGTTCAGCTTCTTAGCTTCATTTGAGTTTGAGCTTCAAACTTTATTTGCTGTTCAAATACAACTGGTAGTGAAGGTCGTAAACTTTTTCTTTTTAGACCACACAATTAACTAAACTATCTAACTAATCTTAGAACTTAAGTTAATGGTAAAAGATATTTGTTAGTTAACATGAATAAACAATGGAAAATACTTTCAAAACATTTATTAATCTTAGTTAAAAATTAATTTAATATATAATTTACTAATACATTATCCAATTAAAATCCAAAGTTATATCTGTTAATATTTTTAATTGGACCAGAGCTAACATGATCCGTTGTATTTTTATTACCTACCGTTTTCAAAGATTCAAATATTCTGTAACAAATGCATTGCTCGTTCATAAATGCTGGTTAATACATTAACATTATTTGACGAACAGATTTTAATGCCGGATTCATAATCAACGATCCATGCAAGCAAACATGCGTGCATCACGCGCGAAAAAAAATGCTCAGTGTCTCACTGGATAGACATTAAGACAAATTGCAGAATTTAAGTAGTTTTTTTTTTTTTTTTTTTTTTTTTTTAAATAAAGTTAAATAAGCGCAGTTAATTTACATTTGACCGCAGTTAAAGTATTTACTCGTCTAAGATTCCTCAATCTGTTTATATCAACGAACTACGGTTAAAAAAAAAAAAAAAAAAACGGGACAACACTCATATCAGCAACAATAACAGGTAATCTTATTTAATGATTCAGTAATGTTAAAATGAGCACAGTTCTTCTTTATATAGATACGGGTGTCTGTCTTTCAGGTGCTTTGCGAAATTAGTGGTGTTAGCGCCTTTTGTTAGCACTGCTCTATAGCAACTCTTACATATTGGCTTGCTTATGTACTTCGGCTTTCCATGTTCGTTGTTTCATATCCGAAATATTTCCAGATAGCACTCCTGCTGTGCTCTTTATCAAACAAAGCCGGTCGCGGGGTGCCGCACTCTATTTGCTTCACTTGAATGAGACGAGACAAGGCACCGCGGTCACGTGTGGTGTTTGTAAACTCGCCTTTGTGTAGAAGTGAAAGCTCGGCTAGTATCGATACTTCGGGAAATTAGTATTGGTATCGTTCGGATATTTCAGTATCGACATTTATCGAAATATCGCTATTTTTGACAACACTAATATATATATATATATATATATATATATATATATATATATATATATATATATATATATATATATACACACACACACACGTATTATGTATATGTTGTTTACTTTTTACGATAGCCAACATTTCAGCCCTGCGTTATGCAGCTAGCAGTCACTGAACATTTACAGATTTATGATGTAAAACTACGGACGTTTTCTTGCGCGCACCCGTTTTTTAACACGTCTTGACTGGTCGATAAGTCTGACATTAATAACAACTAGGGGTGGGAATCTTCAGGCACTTCATGATCCGTTCCGATTCCGATTCTGGGAGTCACAATCCGATTCCAAAACGATTCTTGATCTACATTTTTTCCCCAATTA
>NC_133364.1:52115058-52192632 GCF_049309525.1 Garra rufa
GATGTGGATGGACTGGTAGACTTTACAGACAGTGGAGATGCAAATGTTTAAAATTTTTAGGGTTATAGGTTGGCGGGTGTCCGGGACAGTGGGATGGGTTTTTTGGATTCCTGGAAAAAATTGGATCCCGCTTAGGTACTCTTTGATTGAGCCAATTAGGATGTTTTTGATGATGTTGAGGTAAGAGATGAATGTGGTAATCAATAACAAGGAAAAATCTGGGAATCTGTAAGCAGAGTGAAATGTTTTAAAACATTCCATGCTGTTAGGTAAGACTGAAGGGTCCTGGGGAGCTTGAAGGATGAAATTAAGAAAAGCTTCTAGGAGAGGGAGTGGGGCTGTCAGGGGTATCCATGAGGTGTGGGACATAGCTGGTAGATTTGGGCTGGGAAGGTTCAGGGCAGGGGGGAATAGAGCTGCAGGCTCTGCAAGATATGTTAGGGCAGCCTAAAAACACCCTGCTGTGAAGTTCAGTGTCCAATGTGACTGCACATTTGGCTGAGAAGAGCTTTTGGCAAGTATAGAAATTTGAGCCTCCGTATGATAATGCAAACTCGGCGATTAACAGTTAAAAACAATGGTGAATTCAGTGAACGACAGAATGCAGGATGGGACGTGAGCTGAGTTTTTAAGGGATACTGAAAATTATCCACAATTGATTTTGTGATCTGAGGGTGAAGGAGAAATAGGAGATAGCAGGGAAAAAAGGTCAATATCTGCACCTGACAAAATCTGGGACCTGATGGCATTGGGTACAGGGGTTGGATCCAGAGCTATGGCATTCACCCCTGTTGTAGATTAATAGTGTGGGCTATGTGAGGACTGCCTGTGCAGGGCCAGCACTATGGGACTTGCCAATTAACAAAATCTTAGAGGCCCTGAGCTGGCAGCCTGCTGGGGGCCCCTTAGACTAGCCCTAAGTGGTCTTGTAAAGGGCCAGTGCAGGCTAGCAGGATATCTGCTCTAGGAATTTTAGAAGTACTTTCCTCTGCAATAAACCATGAATAATGAATGTGATCATCATTTTGCCATGGAATTGTGTCATGGTAGGCTAGCTGGTTGGCTGTAGGGTTCTGTGTGAGTGTTACGGCTACCAAGGCATTAAAGCAGAGAAAACAAAGCTAGAGTGCAATAACATCAATTACTGAGGTTGGCCTTGGTATTAGTTTGGATTTTGTAGTTACTGCAATTTTGCCTTTGCCTTTGGATGGCAGTATAGCTAACACTACAACGACCAAGGCAGTCATTTTGACTGTTTTAAAATTTTGCAATGTGGTAACTTTGTTGAAATATAACCCATTTAACTGTAATAGTCTGCATTTTTTGTAAATGTGTGTATATTTCATTCTAACATTATTATTTTATTGAAATTACAAAACACACGAGTTCTGAGTAGTTCTACCTTAAATTGCCATAATGGTCAAACTGACCGCATGCATTACAGTGCTTGCAACTTTTTTTTCCACCGTTGAAGATGCACATTACTAGCCTGGGTTTCCCCATCCTGCCTTGCGCAGCGCAATTTTATTCACGCTTCTAGTCTAGTCTGGAAACCATGGACCTAATTTTCACCTAAGATAGGGAACCAATCACAGAACGGGGAGGGAGCAGCAAGACGATGACGCCTTCTATGCGACTCACCGAAGCAGTTTGTTACTATGGATCCAGCATGGCAGCAGCCGCGAAGTTATCTTTCGTGTCTACACCGGACGACAAATGACATTAGAACCTATTATGCTGTCTACACTGGATGCGGTGAGACACGGAAAATCCCGACAGTAATCTGCTGCCGCGTTCTATTTATGATGTGCTCACACAAACGTTTAAATGATTTGCAACGGTCGCATTGTCGCGTCCAGTGTAGACAGACTTTAGCTGTTGCGGCGCGGCAACTGTCGCGTCCGGTGTAGACACGGTATAGTGTTCTAAGTAGTTTAGAACGCAAGTTTATTTTGAAAAAAAGAGCAACTTTAGGCGTTCGCTCTACATACGTCATCCGGTATAATTGAAACGATTGGCTATGAGCTACGCACAGGCGCATTTGATAGACATTCGTATCGCCCAATAAACGGCTCTGGGCATTCGTAAACCATGCCTCAAATACGAGAAAATGAACATGTGGTTCCCAGACCACGAATCATGACGAAGTCATAACGTGGTCTGGCGTTAGCCAGGCTAGCACATTACTGTTTCCTAGCAACTTTTTTTTCTATTTGTTTTATATGCCTTTAAGCTAAAATGAGATTGATGCGGAGTCCGTTGGAGGAACAGGCTCATATGTGTGGACATACACAGACAGTAAAAGTGGAGTGCTGCAGGTTACGTCACGTGTAGAAATGGCAAGTGGGAGAGATAAGGAAGGCTGCCCAGAGTTGGAGGATTCGGCAAGTTTGTGCACTCAAGTTCGTTATTTTAAATGTGGACGCGCGGTATGTGCGCTCATAATGGAAGCGACACGCTTGTTTTTTCCAGGCGCGTCTGCGCCGCATCGAGATGAAAACATCTCAACTTTTCAGAATGCCGCAAGCGCACCGCAGGTCATATGACATGAACCAATCAATCACTTGTTTAAAAGACAGAGCCTAAAGAGTTCCTCTCTTTTTCTTTTAAAATATAATATTTTTGTAAGAGCTACACTGAAGTTGGCTCTTTGATAAATGCAAGTTAATTCTTCAGTTCAATCTTTATGTGCAAAAAAGGCACACAAATTCCTGTAGAGATAGCAATACACATTCTCCTGTTATTGCCAAATAAATGAAAAGCATGTCATCAATGTCTTCTCTCTTGCTGTATCAAAATCTCTCCTAGCTTTCCTCAGAGATGGTCTCAATAATGTGTTTAACCCTCATGTACTGTTCGATTTCAGTTACTTCCTGTACGGTCTGGGTCAAATTGACCCTAACTGGATTCAATACAATTTGCCAAAAATCACACTATGAAAACAACAAAGACTCAGGTACTAACAGTAAACTTTTTTATATGAATACTCATCAAATGGAACATATGATGTATGAATATGTTTCCAAAACATTTATTTATTTATTTATTTTTTTTACAGTTTTGTTTTGACAAATTTTGAAAATACAAAGTATGCTGACTTTTTTTGCTGGTTTGTTTTAACTTGTTTTTGTTGTTTTGCATTTGCTGCTCAAAACATCAGAACTGAACAATTTAATAATGCTGTATAATGAAAAAAACGTTCACTTTTTGCCTAAGTTGGGTCATTTTTTGTTCTGTAGACTAAATTAATAAATTCAAGGAATTACTCAAGACAAGATGAGCACACAGCAAGTGCATGCTTTCTGCATACAAATTTCTTGCACTTCACACACATGGTTCTGGTTTTGCTGTCACGTTTGGATGGGCACACATCACATCTCTTCCTTTTTTTCCCAACATCTCTGCTCACTTCTTCATTTTCTGTGGAACTGACTCTGGATCCACCAGCTTGCACTGACCCAACAAAAGCTGAAGCCGCTGGAGATCGAGGTGGACAGGTGCGTCTCTGGATCTCAGGCGTGATGAGAGCTCTTCCCAGCTCTTCCACTTCCAACGTTTGAATGCTGACACGTCCAGGATGTTGTAGAAGATGACCAAAGGCCAACGGACAGTCTTGCGCTGACAGCTGAAGGAGGATGTAACTTTGTCCAAGTTGTCGACTCCACCTTTGGCTTCAGGCCCAGTTACATACTCCTTCAGCTGTCAGCCCAAGACTGTCCGTTGGCCTTTGGTCGTCTTCTACAACATCCTGGACGTGTCAGCATACAAACGTCGGGTGTTCCTGGAAGAGCTGGGAAGAGCTCTCATCACGCCTGAGATCCAGAGACGCACCTGTCCACCTCGATCTCCAGCGGCTTCAGCTTTTGTTGAGTCAGTGCAAGCAGGTGGATCCAGAGTCAGTTCCACAGTAAACAAAAAAGTGAGCAGAGATGTTGGGAAAAAAAGGAAGAGATGTGATGTGTGCCCATCCAAACGTGACAGCAAAACCAGAACCATGTGTGTGAAGTGCAAGAAATTTGTATGCAGAAAGCATGCACTTGCTGTGTGCTCATCTTGTCTTGAGTAATTCCTTGAATTTATGAATTTAGTCTACAGAACAAAAAATGACCCAACTTAGGCAAAAAGTGAATGACGCTCACAGAGGAGCGTGAAACAAGACATAACAAAAACAAACATCAAAGAAATGTTTTGTTTTTTATACTATCTGTCTGACTTTTTTTTTTTTTTACATTTGTCTTTCTGTAATTTACACTTAATTCTAAATACTGTGATTTAACTTTTTTAAGTGTGTTTGGTTAGGGTTAGAGCTGAAATTAGTAAAACACTTGGACTGGAGTTGAAGAGCAAATGTTATTTTGTGTCTGTACAGGTGCTTTTGAATAGCTGGCTATGTGGGTCAAAATGACCCACAAACATTACGAACGTATAGGCTTGTCTGTATGTACATTTAACAACACATTAGCGTGTTGAAACTTTGCATGCATGTTCATGACCCCAAATGAGAAAAACCCACAAAATATCAAGAAAAACAACATAGTTTTAATAGCATTTCAGATAGATTGCAAAAATAAATGAGAGCTCATTTTTACCATCTGTAGCTGACAAAATATTTTTTCTGTGTTGAAATAAGTGGGGGAAATCCCTTTTTTTTTGGCTTCCTAGGCTAGTAAAAAACTAAAATAACAAAATATAAACAAGAAATGTTACTATTTTGGGTCTGTAGAGTTGCCTTAGAGCATTAAAATAGGTGGGTCAAATTGACCCGGGAACAGTACGAACGTAACATTTTTTTTTTTAGACATGCCAAAACACATCGGCATGTTGAAACTTTGCATGCATGTTCATGACCCTAAATGCGAAAAACACACAAAATATCAAGAAAAACAACATAGTTTTAATGGTATTTCAGACAGATTGCAAAAATAAATGAGAGCTAATTTTTACCATCTGTGGCTGACAAAATATTTTTCTGTATTGAAATAAGTGGGGGAAATCTCCTTGTTTTGGCTTCCTAGGCTAGTAAAAAACTAAAATAACAAAATATAACCAATAAATACTACTTTTTTGGGTCTGTAGAGTTGCGCTAGAACATTAAAATAGGTGGGTCAAATTGACCCGGGAACAGTACGAACGTAACAAAAATTTTTTTAGACATGCCAAAACACATCGGCATGTTGAAACTTTGCATGCATGTTCATGACCCTAAATGAGAAAAACACACAAAATATCAAGAAAAACAAGATATTTTTAATCGTATTTTAGATAAGTTGCAAATATAAATGATAGCTCATTTTTACCATTTGTAGCTGACAAAATATATTTCTGCATTGAAATAAGTGGGAAAATCAGATTTTTTGGCTTCATAGGCTAGTAAAAAAACTAAAATAACAAAATATAACCAAGAAATTGTACAATTTTGGGTCGGTAGAGTTGCCCTAGAACATTAAAATAGGCGGGTCAAATTGACCCGGGAACAGTACGAACGTAACAAAAATTTTTTTAGACATGCCAAAACACATCGGCATGTTGAAACTTTGCATGCATGTTCATGACCCTAAATGAGAAAAACACACAAAATATCAAGAAAAACAAGATAGTTTTAATCGTATTTTAGATAAGTTGCAAATATAAATGATAGCTCATTTTTACCATTTGTAGCTGACAAAATATATTTCTGCATTGAAATAAGTGGGAAAATCCGATTTTTTGGCTTCATAGGCTAGTAAAAAACTAAAATAACAAAATATAACCAAGAAATTGTACAATTTTGGGTCGGTAGAGTTGCCCTAGAACATTAAAATAGGCGGGTCAAATTGACCCGGGAACAGTACGAACGTAACATTTTTTTTTTTAGACATGCCAAAACACATCATTGTGTTGAAACTTTGCATGCATGTTCATGACACTAAATGAGGAAAAGTCACCTAAATTTAAAAAGAAAAACCTAGGTTAACTAGTATATCTGACAACTCAAAAATCAAAACGGGTCAAATTGACCCGGAACAGTACATGAGGGTTAAAGTCAAGTCAAATTTAGTTTATGCATGATTACATGATATAACTTTTTTAATACTGTATCCTAAATTGTGGATAATTAAGCTGTATATCATATGCTGAAGTACATTTCTGGAGTGTTAAAGATTAAAAGAAAAAAACAACAACAACCGTACAGAACCGAAAACAATAGGTTACTGTCGTAACCCTGGTTCTCTGAAACATCGAGTGGAGAGATCCACCTATGGGGAAGGGCATCCGTACCTGATCTCTGCAGAAGCATCCAATTGCACCAAGTCTGGCTTGACAGACAGGAGCGCGTGCCCACTGCTTACCGGGCGAATAAAACCAATGCACGCGCTACCTTTCCTCAGTGAGCATATTCGCTTCTCGCAGCAAGCGGGGCAAACTTGGTGGATCTCTCCACTCAATGTTTCAGAGAACCGGGGTTACGACAGTAACCTATTCTCTTTTAGTCAGCTGCAAATATGGTTTGACCCCAAAAAAATTCTAACAAAAGGTTTCTCAGTGGTTTACAGTAGTATCAGATGTACTTAAAAACATACTAAAAGTTTACCAAAGTTTGACTCCAAGAAAGGCCCCATTTTCAAAATGGCGGCCGTCAGGTCCTTAAAATGACCATTACTCCTTTGTATTCCTCCTAGACCAGGAATACTGGTGCCTGATACATGTTTTGGCCATGTAATATTTTAATTAGCATATTTGCATGATAGATACAGGTAAATTATTAAATTAAAATATAAATATCTAAATTAAAATGTCATGTAAAAGTTAATTTATTTCAGTAATTCAACTCAAATTGTGAAGCTCGTGTATTAAAGGGGTCATCGGATGCCCATTTTCCACAAGTTCATATGATTCTTTAGGGTCTTAATGAAAAGTCTGTAATATACTTTGGTTAAAAATTCTCAATAGTAGTGTAAAAAAACACCCTTTTACCTTGTCAAAATCAGCTCTGCAAAATATCAGCTCATTTTATCGCATGGGCCCTTTAAATGCAAATTAGCTCTGCTCGCCCCGCCCCTCTCTGCTGAGGGATTAGGATCTGTAATGTTTAGTTTAGCCACGTTTAGCTGCATTTAGCCGTGTTTATCGGCGAAACTTGCCAACGAGCAAGATTAAGATTCACACGAACAGAGACGCATATGTAGATTGGGATCGGCGCTTTCCTTTTAAAAACTAAAGTAACGTTGTCCTCTGCCTCTTAAGCAGCTCAGATGTTGGGAGCAAATGACTACTGCTATGTTCATTATTGCATCCAACAACAGAACACCTCAATCACTCAGAGTCTTCCTCTGCACCTGATTCACACAATGGCGATCGGAGTCAGACTGTTTCAGCTCGGTGAGGGCGGATCTAAGGTAAGACGCTTATGTCAAAAAAGGGGGTATTACTTTTAAAGATTAAAAAAAATACCACTGGGTGGATTTTTATCATTGTAGGGTGGTTGTGTACACAAACTGCCAACACACATTAATGTTCAAACAACATGTAAAAGTTAGTTTTGCGTCCGATGACCCCTTTAAATAAATTCATTGCACACAGACTGAAGTAGTTTAAGTCTTTGGTTCTTTTAATCGTGATGATTTGGCTCACATTTAACAAAAACCCACCAATCTCAACAAATTAGAATATGCTGACTTGCAAATCAGCTAATCAACTCAAAACACTTGCAAAGGTCTTCTGAGTCTTCAAAATGGTCTCTTAGTTTGGTTCACTAAGCTACACAATCACGGGGAAGACTGTTGATCTGACAGTTGTCCAGAAGACAATCATTGACACCCTTCACAAGGAGGGTAAGCCACAAACATTCATTGCCAAAGAAGCTGGCTGTTCACAGAGTGCTGTATCCAAGCATGTTAACAGAAAGTTAAGTGGAAGGAAAAAGTGTGGAAGAAAAAGATGCACAACCAACCGAGAGAACCGCAGCCTTGAGAGGCTTGTGAAGCTAAATCGATTCAAGAATTTGGGTGAATTTCACAAGGAATAGACTGGACTTGCGTCAAGGCATCAAGAGCCACCACACACAGATGTGTCAAGGAATTTGGCTACAGTTGACATATTCCTCTTGTTAAGCCACTCCTGAACCACAGACAACGTCAGAGTCGTCTTACCTGGGCCAAGGAGAAGAAGAAATGAACTGTTGCCCAAAGTCCTCTTTTCAGATGAGAGCAAGGTCCTGGCGTCTGGAGGAAGGGTGGAGAAGCTCATAGCCCAAGTTGCTTGAAGTCCAGTGTTAAGTTTCCACAGTCTGTGATGATTTGGGATGCAATGTCATCTGCTGATGTTGGTCCACTGTGTTTTTTTGAAAACCAAGTCACTGCACCCGTTTACCAAGAAATTTTAGAGCACTTCATGCTTTCTTCTGCTGACCAGCTTTTTAAAGATGCTGATTTCATTTTCCAACAGGTTTTGGCACCTGAACCACACTGTCAAAAGCACCAAAAGTTGGTTAAATGACCATGGTGTTGGTGTGCTTGACTGGCCAGCAAACTCACCAGACCTGAACCCCATAGAGAATCTATGGGGTATTGTCAAGAGGAAAACGAGAAACAAGAGACCAAAAAATGCAGATGAGCTGAAGGCCACTGTCAAAGAAACCTGGGCTTCCATACCACCTCAGCAGTGCCACAGACTGATCACCTCCATGCCACGCTGAATTGAGGCAGTAATTAAAGCAAAATAAGTATTGAGTACATATACAGTAAATGGACATACTTTCCAGAAGGCCAACAATTCACTAAAAAGTTTTTTTTTTTATTGGTCTTATGAAGTATTCTAATTTGTTGAGAGAGTGAATTGGTGGGTTTTTGTTAAATGTGAGGCAAATCATCACAATTAAAAGAACCAAAGACTTAAACTACTTAAGTCTGTGTGCAGTGAATTTATTTAATACACAAGTTTCACAATTTAAGTTGAATTACTGAAATGAATGAACTTTTCCACAACATTCTAATTTATTGAGATGCACCTAAAAGTGATTACAAGTACAATTATATATTAAAGCAACTTGAAATAAGTGACCATTTAGAGGGTTCACACACAGGCCTCTGTTCGGGGTAATTCAAAGTTATACAGCTCCAATTTAAGGAACTTTTGGGTGCAGTAACTTTTACATTGAATGTCAAGTCTGTGTTTTAGAAGAAAAAAAAAGCTGTATGTGTCCAAAAACATGTACTGAGTAGGAGTTACATGACATAGGCTAAATCGTTTAAAACTCTGGTTCATCCCAAACAAAGATAAAACCTTACAGTAATCTCACAACATCATGTATTCCATAAGTATGTAATCATGTCTGTGCAATTTAGACGAGTCCAATGGATTCATAGATCCAGAGAACATTGGGTTAGACACCAAGATTACTTGGCTAAGTCAAATAATGAAGGAGTTATATAGGTTATATAGGATATTTTAAGGGTTTTCTGCCCATCTTGGACGCCATCTTGAAAAAGACACCTTTCTAGTGGTCAAACTTTGGTAAACTTTTAGTATGTTATTAAGGACACCTAATACTACAAAAAACAGCTGAGAAACCTTTTGTTAGAATTTTTTTGGGGTTAGGTGTTTTTTTTTTTCATATATGCAGCCGCCTACTATGGAGCCATGTGCTTTTTAAAAACATTTGAATAGGTTTAACATTAGTTTATTAGCTCGGAATATACCCTTATTTGACTAGAAACAATGCAGACCGGAAATGCAAAGCATTCTTTCAGTTAAGAGTCGGACTTACTTCCGTGTTCAGGAAAAACGTCTATAGTAGTAGTTAATTTATTACTATTATAGCAGTAGTTATTATTTTTTTAACCCTGTTTGTAGGTAACTGCAGTGTTAATGTTCAAACTGTATATTTACAATATTAAGATGGCTGACAACAATATATATATTTTTAGGAATAAAACTGCCTCACTTTTGAATTGTGCAGAACTGTAGCTGAATAGTTAGGCCTCCTAATGCCAGTCATTATGGTGCTACTTGGAGAGGAAATATTTTCTGAGGTGGTACTTGGTCAAATAAAAATATTGGTAGAAACTAAATAGAAAATTCACTCACTTCTTTGATTTGCCTTTGGAGGCTGAGGTAGCCTCCCCTTGAGAATAGGTCCACCTCTTCACTGGTGACGCTTGGTGAAGGTGGACACAGGACAGCTCTGGAGGCATTATGTGCCTCTTCACTGAGGTCCTGGGGCACAGTTTTAAACTTGAGCATCCCAGGGCCGATGAACAAATGCATCTGTCCATACGTGTTGGACAAGGTGTAATTTTGGAGGATGTAGCTCACCCCCTCCTCAAACTCAGGGGTGAGCCCTTCTTTTTTATTAAGATACACCGTTGTAACATCACTAAGTGCATTAACTGTTTCGGGTTTTCACTTGTTTCCCTTTAATTGTATAGGTTATTGCCCTACTGTCACACCTGGTGGCCACGTACTTGAACCTCAAAAAAGCAGGCTGAGAAGTTGGAGTTGCCATTCTGTGGAATAGAGAAAGGTACTTGTAAGAAAAAGTGTCTGAAATAAATATATCAGATTTAAAATGCTCATGCTCTTATGCTCATCAAGGCTGCATTTATTTGATCAAACATACAGGAAAAAAAAACATAATATTATGAAATATTACTACTAATTTAAAGTAATGATTATTCTATTTTAATATACACAATTTTTGGAACCTGTGATAATTTTTGTTTCAGGATTCTTTGATTTCAATTAAAATAAACCGTTAAAAACAGCATTTTTAAAAAAATGGAAACATGTTAATGACTAATAGTATTATTAATTTCACACACATTACACAAGGAAGGAATTTTATTTACCTATTCACAGGCAATTTTCAGATTTTTTAAATATTAATTTAAGGCAATTTATGACCCTTTTTAACCCCTTAAGCTCTGCAGCTATTTGGGGGATTTCTGCCTGCATTTGGCCTACCTAAATTCAAATGGTTCCCCTATACACATACAATGGAGGAAATAAAAAAAAATGGTTTCATTGCACAGAAAACCATTTAAACTACATAATATCAGTTTAGATCTTTATAAATAACATTATATAGGTTTCAAATATTACAATAAAAACAAAAAAACATAGGCACTTTTTGATTGTTTTTCATTAGTTTTTTTTTTTTTTTTTTGAAAGTCTGTTATTCAGGATTTAGGTGTCTCAGTTCTTTGCAAATTGTTTTGTTTGATTCCACTGGGTCTCAGGATATACCAGAAAAAAGATTTTGCATTGCCCCTTTCCCGCCTGTTTCCCCATAAAAGTGTCCTTCTGTTTCTTTGCAAAAACAGGTTTTATAAAGCACATTACTCCTTAGAATACTATTTTACTATGTACCATAGCACTTTTCATGATAATTGACTGAATTATGTTTCATTTTGCCTGTGTATTTACTGAAACACCTACTGTACTTTACTGTCAATATTCAATATACACTCAATACATAGCTTAGCAGATTGTTTTGCTGGCTTTTACGTTTCAAACTAATTATAAGAATAAAACAAACCTGAATAGAAGCACGGTATCTACGGTCGGAGAGTCCAAAAACTACATATCCCAGAAAGCCCCTGCACCGTCGAAGCATCTTTTGTGACCCGGAACCTCTCCATGACTCTTCTTCTTCTGCGCGTTGGAGAGGGAGAGGTGTCATCTGCTGCGTCCCAATTCGCCTACTTATACTACGCCCTAAAAGTGTGTACTCTTTTTGTGAAGAAAAAGTACATACTTTTGAGTATGTAGCAGAATAGTAGGCAAGCTTTGGGACATACTACTTCGTCATTATACTGCTTCTGTTAACGGACGCTCTGTTGCTTAGTTACCTGAATCCTGTCACTGTTTAAACTGCCCTGTCAATCATCACAGTTAACATTATCTACATTTCGTTTTATTTAATTTCCTTAGAGGCACGTTCTCTCAACGAGTCTTTCATGCCGAGAACTCTGCTCGTGTTTGCATAATTATGCATTTAAACGTTAATGACCAAACCTATCATTATAAAGTTCATAATGTTGCTGCACATGAAATATAACGTGGATAACATTTAAAATAAATATTTTTTATCAGGTTACACACTGATTATTTATTACTCAAACCCCTTTCTCTACCTGTCCGTTGTTCACACATTTCCTCCATTTTTGTAGTTTTTTAACACTTTTTATGCGTGTTTGTAGTTCTAATCGAATCCTCATTCACCGCGCAATGTGTTGTGGGCAATATTAGCCGTTAGAGTGTGCATTGATCCGCACTTCGAATTCTGAAGTGAAGTAGTAGACCATCCGGGAATCTTTGGAATACTTTTTTGAACATACTACGATTTGGGACATACTAATTCTATTTTCGAATACTATTTAGGACGGATAGTATGCGAATTGGGACGCAGCAATCGTTCACATCTCTATTCAGCACAGCAGGCGGCCGGAGAATGTAATCTGATCTACTGAAGTGCTACAAATGCAGCCGTGAACAGAGAGCGGTCTATTCGAGAGGTTTTGAGCGCTTCTGAAAGAGCGCGTCTGGCAAAACAATGGATTTCTCAGCAATGAAAGCACGGAGAAACGTGAAAATCGTCTTGTTTGATAGAAGAGATGCTAATCTAAAAGATAAAATAAAAAAAAATAAAAGTTTGTGGCTGTTTGTGGCTAACTGAAGCAGTTGTATGTGGAGGAAAGTAATAGAATATATTATCACACTCTAAGTATATTCTGACATCGCGATTCACTTGAAGATTATTTGTTCTGTGTTTGTCACACAATAAAATGATTTACATGGTTAGATTCTTGAAAATGAGAGCTTTCTTGTGATAAATGACTTGTCTGTTTTGTGAAAAATATAAGAAACACATTATTTGTAATAATTCTTCACAATCGTTAGGCGGAAATTTGTGTGTGGTACGGCATAAATTCTAAGCATAATTGTACTACTTAATGTACCATAAGACTAAAAGTTATGGTATTCCCAATAAAGAGGAGACTCTAAGCTTTCAAATGAGACCATATATGGGCTGATACTATACGAGGAAGGTCATGTAAATAAAGTATCAACATTTTGAAACAATTTTTGATATTTAAAATCCTTAACCTTTTCTATATTTTCATTATATAATGACAATCTCGTTTTATGTTTTGTTTTCTTCTTTGTAAATACCATATAACACATCTTAGTTTGTGACATTATTAAAACCCTGATTAAAAGACCAATTTTCAAAATTTTATGTGATGGTTTCTATTGTTTGTTTTTTTTTTCTCAGCAAGGGAGAAACGCTTCAAGACTTTTATTTTGGTCTGGCGATGTGACGTCATAAGGCTGCGCCGCACTCCTGCATCCGTGTTTCGCTTGCAGGAAGGTGTAGGTGCGTTCCATTCGACCGTAAGTGGACTGCGAAAGTGGACTTCACAGGGTATTCCGCCATCTTAAGTGAGATTCCAAACCAAAGGGAGCGAACATGTTCAGTTCGAAGGGAACTGCGAACGGCATAGGGAATAAGGGAACATCAGTACTTCACTTCACAGGAAGTGGACGGGGAAAACTACCCAACTGTCATTGCGCACCGCGTCACCAGTACGAAGTAATGATGGAGAAGAGCCGTTTAAGTTTTTTTTAAGGCTCTGAAATGAAGCGGTTGCAATAAATGTTGTTATTATTACACAAATTAGAGTGTTTATGAATGGTTATGGCGATTCATGTTACATTTGCATATTGTATATTATGAATGAAAGTAAAACTGGCGAGGTGAATCTCTGTCTTGTTTTATTTAATGTTACCACAGGATAGTTAAATATAGGCTGTGTGTGGGGAAAAAAAGTGTGTGAGATAAGACCACAAAAATCTGTTAATGTGTTAACGGTCTAAACATATACATTTGGACTATATTTTTTTAGAGACATACGTTTATATGTATTTTATATTTAATTAAAATTTTTAAGTAAAATAAATTACAATATTTATTTATGTTAAATCATAATCTGCGTGACCCTGCCGTTGATTTGCTTTGATGACGTTCCAGGGCATTCCAAATGAGCGATTATTGTCAGCGAAGGCCACTTCAACGGATGTACCATGCTGAGGGAGTAGGGAGCAGTGAACACTGCGTAGGGACCCTGTCGATCGGAACGCACCTTGTGTGCTTTTATTCATTTATGGTGTTTAAATAAATAAATAAAACTCATTTAGATATTTATATATAAATGTGCAGAGAATTTTAACCAATGTAACACTGCGAAGACTTATTTAGTGATAATAATGAAGTTTATTTTGTGCGTGTAAACAGCATGTGCACAGGACTAACAGAAACGTTTAGTTTCATTCACTCAGGAGCTGAATCAATGGCATCACAAAATGATTCACTGTTTTGAATCACTCGAATCAGAGCTCACTGACGACTCCTGGGGTCCGTTCTTCGTACCTCGCTAACTCAGTTAGCTGGATTTGATTGTTGACGATTTTGCGTGATCTTGGATCGTTCGGTTCTTCGAAGCTCATCCGGGACTTGCTGTCATAGTAACAGGTCCGTAAGCTTAAACCTGCTCAGGAGCAGGTTTATCTCATGTAAACAGGATTTAGGCTGCGCTCCTGACAGGTTATGATTGGTTGAAATGGCGAGGTTACATCTGATTGGTTAAAGAGCACGACTGATACGGACTGACTCACGTGGGAAAAGAAAAGTATTTTGCAATAAAGAGTAGAAAATAATTACGACGATTCACACACGAAAACAGGTGCAGACTGTCAGCCATATAATGGCAGTAGATGGGCACCAAACCTTTAAAAGTAAACAAAAACATGCACAGACAAATCCAAATTACACCCTGCGGCTCGTGACGATACATTGATGTCATAAGACACGAAACGATCGTTTTTTGTGAGAAACTGAATTTTTTTTTACTTTTGATACACAGCCACGTCTATCTGTCCTGAGCGCGAGCTCATCATCCGGCTCGTTACATTTGAACTCTCTGGCGTAGTATATGCGAACGCCAGAGAGGGGAAATCAGTGAAAAATGTTCTGCTGAAGAAACAGTCACCTACATCTTGGATTCCCTGGGGGTAAGCAGATAAACATCAAATTTTCATTTTTGGGTGAACTATCCCTTTAATTACTGAAAAGTCTATTGTTAGCACTAGTCTAAATGTTTATGTCTGTTGCTTTGTGCCGTTGAACTGGTGTTAACTAGTATTTTTTTTTCTTTTTACCTCAGACCTGATGGCACTGAAAGAGGAGAGTCAAGAACTGAATGAAACAGAAGAGAAAGATAAGAATGAGAAATATCACGATTTCAATATCGAAGATAAACCAATTGGTTGCTTTCAGACTGAAGAGAATTCCTCACCAAAAATTTGCACACATTGAATACTAACCTAAATTGATATTTAAATATATGTAATGTTTTGCTGATTTTGTAATGACAAGCCCAACTCCCCCAGACATTTTAAGCATAAGGATTATATAAAATATATAATATAAAATGACTGAACATGAAAATAAATAAGTTAAAATTACAAAATAAACTTTACATTAACTTGTACGCTTTACTTTAAATACTTCAGAACATTAACAAATGGAACTGGAGTAATTACTGAAGCAATATTTTAATTAGGATAATATTTTACTGACTTTTACTCAAGTACTTAATTTGTGTATTTCGTCCACCACAGCTGCACTTACAAACACTACTTTATTAGGCTTAACATGGAGGGAAGACGAAAGCAAATGCCATTGAAAAATTTCTGACTGTTCCCCCTTATGCATTCAGAGAATTTATTAATTAATAAATTCTTTCATATAATTTCTCTCTTTGTTCTGCCTTCCCTCATGTGTTTGCACAAAACAAAACAAAACCTACACTGCCTGTATTAAAGTTACTTCTTTAGTGGGGTATTTGTCTTCATGAGCCAGAGATAGGACAATGTCTCCATGTTGTGAAGCAGTCATTTTCCATTAGGGACAATATTGTACATTAATTAGGTAAATGACAATGAAATAAAATGAATGACTGTATTAAATTAATTATTCATGTTGACTACTGTAAATCTATATTAATTTATTATGGGATCTCCTGTAAATCGGAATCTTTTCTTAACTGATGTTTAACTGATGAGCCCTGTTCATGTTACACAAATATTACTAGAGCTATTCTGACATACAAAGGCTAAAGAATGTAACTTTGTTTTTGGTTGAAAATGTGTTATTAGGATGTCCTTTATCACGTGGATAAGTATCTCAAGTCAGTTTTGTTGTTGTTGTTTTTTGAGAAAATAATGGGTTGCTTTGACAGTAACCTTAAAAAGCCCAAGAGAAACAATGGCAGAACACCATATAACACACCGCTATTTAACTTTGTTTAAAAAGCTCAAATTGAGTTACACTATTCTGCCTTTGTTTAGCCGTGTGTTAATATGAAGTTATTGTGCCGGGCTGGAATTATACAGTTTTCTGTAGTATACAGTATACTACGGCGCTCCTAAAAGGTCATGGTGGTGGAAAAAATGTAGGGGTTGGGTAAAAAAAAATTAGCCTGGTGAAAAAAAAATTTAGGGGTGGGTAGAAAAAAAGAGGTGGTGGTAAAAAATTCGGGGTGGGTAGAAAAAAATCGAGGTGGTGAAAAAAAAATTTCGGGGTGGTGAAATTTTTTTTTGGGGTGGGTAGAAAAAGAAAATCGAGGTGGTGCAAAACTTTTGCGTTCTCTCGCAAAACCATTTCCTGTTTCCTGCTTGCTCTACTGCTTCCAGTGGTTCAGACAGCTCCGCGCCATACATTGATCATTACCACATTTTTATAAACACAACAACACATGACTGTTTTCGGTGGGAGACAAAAAGGAGACATTCAGAGCAGTAGCCATGTAACAGTGATACACTGAGTAAATGAAGACACAATTTACCATTTTGAGTACTCTATTTCCAAGTTTTGCCTAATTTTATTTTTTTGTAATGTTTTACAGGATGAGCTGGATGACACTGCACAGATTTGGAATGCACACACCATTAGGCCATCAAAGAACATCAGTAACCCCAGTGGTCGGCCCAGTGTGATGTATGCACTGCCTGAGCAGTGATCACACCACAGACTTCCTGACCTCAGCTGACACTGAAAGTGTTCAGTTGTGCAAGAATGAATGCACTTTCCAACGCCCCATACTATGTGATCCAGATGTAAATGAACTGTGTAATGTAATGCATTTAAGAGATGTGATCAGGGCATTACTGTAAGTAAGGTCATTTTCACAATACTGTCTCCATGGGAATCTTGCAACATTGTGGAAAGTTTTTATATAGAATTACAATTTACCTGACTACAATCTTGGCACATAAAAGTGATTAAAAATGAAACTAACATTTGCAAAATTGTTTGTTTACAAAGTCGTATACAACTGTAAATAAATGCTACTGAGGAGATGTTAATTTCCAAATTTGAACCTGTATCAACATGTAAACTGTTTTACCTTTATAAAATAAAAAAGTTTAAATATTCAGAGAACTTTCCTTACTAACAACCAAACTGGTTCTGCATAGAATGGAAATCAGAATGTTTGCTAAAAGTTCAATTACAATTTAATTTCAAAAAGTTTGAATAGCTGTAAATAAAATGCATTTAAGGTTGAATTGACATAAGAATCAAATATTTATCAATATTAATGATTGAGGGATATATTTTAAAAGAACACAAACCTGACCAAATACTATGGTTACATTTGATGTAATTAACAAAAAAGCTAATATTTGTTCCATTTCCATACTAACAAAGGTTACGTTGCATGGGATGAAGATTGTTTCAAGACATTTTAGCTAGAAAAATACACATTTTAAAATATTATACTAAAATTTATTTTGTGCAAACAAAACACTTGCAACAGGACAATCAAAAAACAGTTAAACCGTAACAGCACAAATTATATGCTTTCAAAGACAACAAACCTGACCACTTGCTGGGAAATGCTAAACCTATTTGAAACGTAATTAATGTAATGACAGTCGAATGTTAATCAAATTAATAGTCATCCAAAAACTGCTGTTGTTTGTAGAATCCTGTTCTTTTCCCCATTGTATATAAAAATACCATCGAACATGCATAGTAACTACAGACCATCAAGTTCCAAAAAAAAAAGTGACTTTGATGACTATGAACTATTCCTGGGCAGCAACAAATTCACAGGATGTCCATTTCTAAGTAATCATTAGACAGAACATTGTCACACTCTGTGTGGAGGTCTGGGTAAGAACTGTAAGTATAAGGTAAATCAAGAGTAGCTCCGCAGGTATGAGCTACTGGTCTTCTGCTGAGGCCAGATTCTGCATTTAAGCTTACCCTAATTTGATCAACACATATAACAGAAGAACCAATGCAGAACCGCAGAAATTTTTCTGCTATGCTTTGGTCAGCATTTCTGAGATAACGTTGCAGATGATTGAATACCATCTGTTCTTTCTGAGAGCGAATCACCTGTGTTGTTTGAAGTAGCTGTGCCACTTTTTTGCCAGTGGCCTTCTTTGTGTCATACAGAGATACTAGACTGTCCTGGTCTGGTACTTTCAGCAGTGCAACTGGCAAGGCTCCAGAGAAACAATCTATTACATATTTGGGCTCTGAAGAATTGCTTTGTGAGCCATTGTTTGGATGGCAACTTTCATGGTGTTTTTTTGGAGGGATGGAATGAGAACCCATTCTTGTGAAGAGGTCAAGCAAATCATCTTCATCACACTCCTCCAGTGTGCCTTGACAAGCCTTTGCAACGGCAGTTCGTTCAGCCAAAGAGAGGTAGTTGTGGAAAGATGACATCAGGATATCATCATTGACTGAGTCAATTCCATGCATGCATGCTAAAATGAAAGCACTGGAAAGCCTTACTGGCAGTACACCTAGGTCAAATAATCCCTTTACCCAGATCCTTTACTGCCTCCCATTCAGCTTCAGAGAAGTCCGGTCTCAGTCTAGGAACCCGTTCATCTTCTCCTTCACACCGTTCTAAGAACTGATCCCAGAATGCAGTGTAAACTTTTCTGGAAACCCCAGCTTCATCTACAGTTTTCTCATTTACAAATTTCATCTCCAGTGTAAACTTAATTATGCTGCTATCCATGAACACAGCCAAAAGATCTTCTACAACCTTAACCCTGTGTAATACATCATTCACAACCATTGCATTTTCAGAGTTTCCAGATGAAATTACAGGAGAAAGATGGTTTCCTGAATAGGATGGCAAATTTTCTGGTAGTAAGGGCATTTCACTAAACAGTTTAGAACAATTATTTCTAGATTCCTTTTTCAATGTGTATTCATTAGCGATTTTCTACTAATCAGTTCAGTTAAACAGTTTTCTCACCCTCATATTGTTCTAAACAAGCTTTTCTTTAGTGTCACTGTAAAATAGCACTGTGTAATTAGGGTAATTTGCATTTTTTTTGTTAGATTTTGAAAACTTAAGAAAGCTGATCTGATCTTTTTACAGGGTCCAGTTTAAGGCTCCATTAAAAAGTCGCTATTTTTCGTAAACCAAAGTTTTGTACCCACACAGTACATGTCAGGGAACGTGCACCCCCAGGTGGCTGGACTAAAACTAGCTCCAACAGCAAACTAGTTTTCCACAAAGGTTCTCCCATCCACATACTGAACAGGCTTGGGCCTGCTTAGCGTCAGTGAGCAACCAGACTCTGGCTGCTGCATGCAACAGTTAAACGTGGTCTTTGTGTTTTAAGAAAGCTGATCTGATCTAATAGAGGGGTAGCGCATCCTGCCAGGCTGAATGCAGCCGGCAGATTGTGCTACCACCTCTATAAATTAGGTCAAATTCATGATTGAGGAAGGAGATTTCATGAACACAGAAGGTCAGGAGGGCAGTTTAATGCCTGATTCAAGGGTTGCTCCTTTTTACAGGGTCCAGTTTAAGGCTCCATTAAAAAAGTCGCTTTTTTTTTTTGTAATCTGAAGTTTTGGAACCACACAGTACATGTCAGGGAACGAGCACCCCCAGCTGGCTGGACTAAAACTAGCTCCAGCAGCAAACTAGTTTTCCACAAAAGTTCTACCATCCACATACTGACCAGGCTTGGGCCTGCTTAGCTTCAGTGAGCAACCAGACTCTGGCTGTTTCACGCAACAGTTGAACGTTTTGTCTCTCCCTTAAGAAAGCTGATCTGATCTAATAGAGGGGTAGCGCATCCTGCCAGGCTGAATGCAGCCGGCAGATTGCGCTACCACCTCTATAAATTAGGTCAAATTCATGATTGAGGAAGGAGATTTCAAGAACACAGAAGGTCAGGAGGGCAGTTTAATGCCTGATCCAAAGGATGCTCCTTTTTACAGGGTCCAGTTTAAGACTCCATTAAAAAGTAGCTATTTTTTGTAATCCAAAGTTTTGGAGCCACACAGTACATGTCAGGGAACGAGCACCCTTAGATGGCTGGACTAAAACTAGCTCCAGCAGCAAACTAGTTTTCCACAAAGGTTCTCCCATCCACATTTTGACCAGGCATCAGCCTGCTTAGCTTCCGTGAGGAACCAGACTCTGGCTGTTTCACGCAACAGTTGAACGTTGTGTCTCTCCCTTAAGAAAGCTGATCTGATCTAATAGAGGGGTAGCGCATCCTACCAGGCTGAATGCAGCCGGCAAATTGCGCTACCACCTCTATAAATTAGGTCAAATTCATGATTGAGGAAGGAGATTTCAAGAACACAGAAGGTCAGGAGGGCAGTTTAATGCCTGATCCAAAGGATGCTCCTTTTTACAGGGTCCAGTTTAAGACTCCATTAAAAAGTAGCTATTTTTTGTAATCCAAAGTTTTGGAGTCACCCAGTACATGTCAGGGAACGAGCCCCCCAGCTGGCTGGACTAAAACTACCTCCAGCAGCAAACTAGTTTTCGACAAAGGTTCTCCCATCAACATTTTGACCAGACTTCAGTCTGCTTAGCTTAAGTGAGGAACCAGACTCTGGCTGTTGCATGCAATAGTTAAACTTGGTCTCTACCTTAAGAAAGCTGATTTGATCTAATACTGTAGATGGGGTAGCGCATCCTGCCAGGCTGAATGCAGCCGGCAGATTGCGCTACTACCTCTATAAATAGGGTCAAATTCATGATTTAGGAATGGGAATTTATGAAAACAGAAGGTCAGGAGGGCTGTTTAATGCCTGATGCAAAGGATGCTCCTTTTTACAGGGTCCATTAAAAAGTATCTATTTTTCGTAATCCGAAGTCTTGGACCCATACAGTACATGTCAGGGAACGAGCACCCCCTGCTGACTGGACTAAAACTACCTCCATCAGCAAACTAGTTTTTTTCAAAAGTTCTCCCATCCACATATTGACCAGGCTTGGGCCTGCTTAGCTTCAGTGAGCAACCAGACTCTGGCTACTGCATGCAACAGATGAAGTTGGTCTCTGTGCCTTGAGAAAGCTGATCTGATCTAAAAGAGGGGTAGTGCATCCTGCAAGGCTCAATCCAGCCGGCAGAATTATCTACCACCCCTATAAATGAGGTCAAATTTATAATAGAGGAATGGGATTTTACCCCCTGATTCTCAGCTTCTCAGCTTGATTCTCAGATTAATTAGATTCATTTAGGGCCTCAATGTAGAACTTTGTTAGTTATCAAATTTCAAAGGTTTGTCTCTATGTATATGATCTATACAGACTTTGTCCCTTGCTTAATTTTCTATGTATACAAGCAAAGCCAAATCTTACACAAAAGTATTTTAAATTGACTGCAGGTATATTGGAACTGATCATCAATGGTCTAATCACATGCAAAACTTTTTGGCTTACCAGCAGAGCAACATTGCTATTACTTGAGGGCAGTGATGGCACCTCATTTTCAGCGTCTTCCAACTCTACATTCTGCAGGATTAATACATACGCAGAACATTAAAACACATTGTCACACACACACACACAAAAAACAAAACGTTTAACCAAAATGGTAAAACAGTGATGTAGGACTGTTTTGAAGTTGAGGTCCCATGAGATGGGAGTTTTTAAAATAACTGATTGTTTTGCTAAATAAGACCCTTATTCCCTGGCTGGGATTGTTTACAACCGCATTTGGGATCGTTTACAGCCACATTTAAACTGCATTTTGGACGTTAAAACTCAGGGCACCATAGAAGCCCATTTAAATGGACAAGAATCCTAAAATGTCTTCCTCAAAATAAAATTCTGTACGAATGAAGAAAAAAAAACATCTTGGATGACAAGGGGGTGAGTACATTATCTGTACATATTCGTAAGTGCACTTTAAGTAAATGATGATTGTCATATTTTAATAAACTTTCCCTTAAAGGGATAGTTCTCCTAAAAATGAAAATTAACCCACGATTTATTCATTCTCAAGCCTTCCTAGATGTATATTACTTTGTTCTTTCAGACGAACACAGTCTGAGTTATAGTAAAATTTATCCTGGCTCTTCCAAGCTTTATAATGAAAGTGAAAGGAAGATAAGATTTTGAAGCTCAAAAAACTTGATCCATCGATCACAAAACAGCTTCACACTGCTGCTTTGGACACCATGCTGCTTTGTCACAGAAACATGCCAGCTGAAGATAATGAGGAAGTTATGTTGCTTCTTTTGCCAAGTGCATTCCAAACATCAACATAATGGCACACACATGCCCTGCTCACTCTAATGTCTACACTCCAAGGGCTCTGGCCTTCCAAGGGAGTAGGGCGTAGGGATAAATACACAAACCGTTACAACCCTATATAATTTATTTAATTTTTTGTAGGGGATTCCGTTCTACACAGCAAAAAATGGATGCTGGCGATTGAAGGAAAAATCTTCTTTCCTGAGTCTGACCTACCAGATGTGTCGTCTGCATTTGCCTTTCTTTTTGGTTCTTATTATGTACTCAACATCGAGTATCAAGTGGAAGCAGCCACTACTTTGGAGTTTATACAGAGGTAAGTACATCTTTTGTAAGCTATAACAGCTGAGGATTTGAGAATTGTTTCATTCAAAAATTAAACATGTCATTTGTTCATCCTTGTGTTGTTCTATCATTAAATGGCTTAAATGATTTTTTTTTTTTTGTCTTAACACATCAGATGATCTAATTAATTCTTTCTCTTATGTAAAGGTTCATTGTGAGGATAAACCCAGACAGCAGCAAGTGCTCCTCAAAGTTCCAAGTCAGCAAAAAAAGCGGGAAGATGGTACAAAGGAAGAACTCTGGCCTGAACCCCCATGTGTCCTCCTTCATTAAGGAGTTTGTGAATTTTAGCTGGCAAAACTATTAAGCAACTAAGAGCAAATACATTCTATTCAGGCAAGTTTCTTTTGTTTTTAATTTGCATTTTAATTTTTAAGATTGTTTTTATGACTGAATTTGTTTGTTTTAAAATGCTGTAATATGAAACTCTTGTGTATAAATGTTACTACAGGTGTAAACAGTTGCTAAGCTCTGTTAAAATGTTAGAATATGTAGTTTATTTCATGACCTTTTATAATGTTTATATTTTAATTTATTACTACAGTTAAAGAAGTTCATCCAAAAATTAAAATTGCCTCATGTTGTTCCAAACACAAGTAATCCATAATTTATTTGATTTATTTTAGACTTTTATTCAAATACAAACAATTGTCATCCATATACAAATCACATCAATTATAGTAAACAAAATCTCAGATGTACTTAAAGGTTGTATTGCCACGCTGTAGGCAGGAACACACGAACAACGACGTAGTAAAAACGAACATTTAATAAATCCAATGGGAACAGGCAGACACAGGAACATGGAGAGGAAACATCAGGATAACATTAAAGACCGACAAGAGTACAGGGGAAAACACACACCTTAAATACACAGACTAATTACAAACACAGGTGTCGACGATGAGGGAGAAACCAAAAACACTCAGAACTGCGGGGGAAACTGGGAGAAACCAAATAGAAAGTCCGGGGGTGTGACATTACCTCCCCCTCCCGGAAGGCACGTCCTCGTGCTGACAAACATACAAAAGGAAACAGTACAAAGTCTTTGGAGGGGGCTTAGGTGGAGGACGGACTCCCGGGAGGAGGGAACAAGATGGAGTCCAGGGTGGTGACGGAACAGTCCATGGAGGTGATGACGGAGGGAGGAGCCAAGGAGGTGACAGGAGGGGGCTGGAGCAGTAGGAGCCAGGTGGGACCCAGGCCGCAGCCAAGATGTAAATCCACGGTGGAGCCGATGGAGGGAGGAGCCATGGTGGAGGAGAGGCTGACGACTCCATGGATCCAACCGACGGAGGCGGAGCAGGTGGTGGTGGAGCCCGAGGCGGAGACGGAAAGCCGAAGATCTTGGGTGACGCCGCGGATCCGGAGGGCCAAGGCGGAACCCAAGGCTCTGGCGACCAAGGCGGAGGTGGAGATCCGGAGATCCACGGCGGAGCCGGAGCGACAGAGGACCGAGGCTGTGCCCACGGAAGGGAGGAGGTTCACAGAGCCGGTGGGACGGAGCGACGAGGCACAGCCGGAGGAGTGGAGTCCAGAGGCGAAGGTGGGGCGACGACTGACCAGGGCGGAGCCGGAGGGGCGATGGAGCCCGGTGGAGCTGGTGGATCGACGGGCGACGGCGGAGACGAGGGAGCAGAGAGCCGGGGTGGAGCCGCAGGGTCGGAGGGCCGAGGTGGAGTCCAGGACTCTGAGGCTGGAGGCGATGGTGAGGGATCCTCCAGCCTTGACACCGATGGAGACTGGCAGACCCGTGGTGAACCCACCGCACAGATGGTGGGCTGAGGGTGAGCAAGGGGACAGACAGTCGACAACGGGAATTCAGGTAGGCTGGGCGGAACCAGCGGAGATTCAGGACTAGGCAGAAGAGGGAGAGTGGGTGGGAAATCCAAGCAGACAGGTATTTCAGTGATAAAGTCTATTAAGTCCCCAGAGTGTTGCTCAAGCTCACCCCCAGTGGTGGTGCAGTGGGCAGGGCTCTCTACCGCCCTCTCTTGCTCCACAAAGCACTCCACCGTCGCAGATGTAATAGTCGGCTCACGCACCTGATCAGCAGTTTTGACCCCTTCGGCACTCCACACTGCTGTCGCTCTGGGCTCGGGCTTTCCGTCTATGAAGGGCTCATAATCCGCGGGTCGGGGTGGCTGGCTGGGCTCTGGGTCCGGAGTGGCACTGGCGAGATTATCCACGGAACTGGCGGGGAACGAGGGTCTGTTTCTCGCCAGTGTCCACTCCACAAATGCGGCGAAGTCCGCTCGAGGGCCGTTCTCGGACGACGACGCTCTGCACGACGCATTGAGACTTGCGTCATAGAATGCACAGAGCGCGTCGTCCGGATAGCTGGTGGTATGAGCTATGAGCTGGAACATTAACGTGTATCCCTCGAGCGGTAATTCCCCCTGCTTCAGCCGTAGCAGGATGAACTCTGGACGTAAAAAGGAATCCATGGGGAAACACAACGGAAACAAAAAGGACTGGAAAAAACTAACGGGAAACAAAACGGAGGTGAACATGCAAAATAACTGTTTCGGTCGGTCTTTCTGTCACGCTGTAGGCAGGAACACACGAACAATGACGTAGTAAAAACGAACATTTAATAAATCCAATGGGAACAGGCAGACACAGGAACATGGAGAGGAAACATCAGGATAACATTAAAGACCGACAAGAGTACAGGGGAAAACACACACCTTAAATACACAGACTAATTACAAACACAGGTGTCGACGATGAGGGAGAAACCAAAAACACTCAGAACTACGGGGGAAACTGGGAGAAATCAAATAGAAAGTCCGGGGGTGTGACATGTATCAGCGATTTCTAGCCTAAAACATAAAGTGTCAATTTCAGCTGACCTTTCTTCACGATCCGCTCGCTGCCTGCCCCATAAATTGTCTGTGAAAAAAACGCGTCTCTCTGGTCAGCCTAGGGTCCGAGATATGCCAAAAAAACAATCGTCACTACCAACCTTTCCACACATAACCAAACAGTGTTCCAACCAATCAGCGTCAGGGGTTTGGTGTTGCTGACTTTCCTACTGGTGATGGGATGTGAGCAGTGGTGTAGTCCCAAAAAAAAAGTGGTTTACTACACCCCCCCCAGAGAAAAAAATAACTAAAGGCAAAAACATGTCAGAAGTCATTGTTTATTTGGTTTATTAGGAATATATCAATTCATATACATTTATATCAATTTACAAGTCATTGTTATGCTATAGTCATTTTAATATTAATTTAACTTGAACAATAGTCTCTGCTTTTATTTTACAAATTGTGAAAAAAGTAAAAGCTCATATGAATTAAAGTCAGATTGAACAATCACATACCAAGCCTCTTATTCTTGCACCCCAACCAAGGGTTCTTTGATTTAAAAGCTTCCCATTGGCTTTTACTCCAAATGTCCGGCCAATCTTCAGTACATGGTATGCCAGGACCTAAACAAAAACATGATTTCATTGCACACAATTTTAATGTAAAGCCTACCCTATAAGACTGATGTGCTTTATAATTTCATAAATAACAGACTAATGTTAAAGTGATAGTTCACTTAAAAATGAAAATCCTGCCATTATTTCCTCCTTCTCATGTCATTCCAAACCTGTAAGGCTCTCTGTAAGGTTCAAAACACTAATGAATATATTTTGGATTGAATCATCTGAAAGTATTGGACAATACAGTGTACACCATTTAATGCAAAATATTTTAAATTGTGTTGTGAAAATCAACAAAAGTCTTGTGGGTTTGGAATAATATTAGTGTGAATAATTAATGATAGGATTTTTATTTTTGAGTGAACTATCCCTTTAACAATTGCAATTATGTGTTTTACAAAAATGACATATTAGTCTCTGAAAGTGAACTAATCCTAATAGTGAACTACTAGTCTTGAGCAGGTTATAAATCCAGCCACATTGTGAGATGCCCATCAAATTATGAGCAAACAAAAGACTATAACTGAGTGACACATAATACTAACCTACTTTCTACTCTACTAAATATTAAATCACTATAGTAAGCATTTTCCTATTATGACTTTGGAAAGACCTGAGCTGTCTGTGCTGGTCTGATAATGGCCTGTGCTGGAGGTCTGGGCTGTGCTGGTCTGACTTGGGCCTGTGCTGGTCTGACTTGGGCCTGTGCTGGAGGTCTGGTCTGTGCTGGTCTGATAATGGCCTGTGCTGGAGGTCTGGGCTGTGCTGGTCTGACTTGGGCCTGTGCTGGAGGTCTGGTCTGTGCTGGTCTGACTTGGGCCTGTGCTGGAGGTCTGGTCTGTGCTGGTCTGATAATGGCCTGTGCTGGAGGTCTGGGCTGTGCTGGTCTGATAATGGCCTGTGCTGGTCTGACTTGGGCCTGTGCTGGAGTTCTGGTCTGTGCTGGTCTGACTTGGGCCTGTGCTGGTCTGATAATGGCCTGTGCTGGAGGTCTGGGCTGTGCTGGTCTGACTTGGGCCTGTGCTGGAGGTCTGGTCTGTGCTGGTCTGATAATGGCCTGTGCTGGAGGTCTGGGCTGTGCTGGTCTGATAATGGCCTGTGCTGGTCTGACTTGGGCCTGTGCTGGAGGTCTGGTCTGTGCTGGTCTGACTTGGGCCTGTGCTGGTCTGATAATGGCCTGTGCTGGAGGTCTGGGCTGTGCTGGTCTGACTTGGGCCTGTGCTGGAGGTCTGGTCTGTGCTGGTCTGATAATGGCCTGTGCTGGAGGTCTGGGCTGTGCTGGTCTGATAATGGCCTGTGCTGGTCTGACTTGGGCCTGTGCTGGAGGTCTGGTCTGTGCTGGTCTGACTTGGGCCTGTGCTGGTCTGATAATGGCCTGTGCTGGAGGTCTGGGCTGTGCTGGTCTGACTTGGGTTTGTGCTGGTTTTTGAGTAGAACTGGCCTACATGGCTTCTCTTACTCTGCACACTAAAAGTAAAAAAGTAATCATTACCTTTGCTGTTGGCTGACAGGTCAAAAGCCAACATTTACCCTTACAAGTGGGACACTATGAAATTTCCTTTAGTTGGCCTACCTTCCAAAATAGTCAGTTAGACTGACTTTCCTTTTCTCTCCTCTTCCAACCATTTTCTAGATGAGATAGAGACAGAGATAGACTTGAATTATGCATCATTAAACTAACATGGGTCGCATAATCTACCCAAGTCTTTACTTTGTCATAAGACATAAGATAACACATCACAAATGTTTGCTTTTTAAAAGGTATTTGCAGTGGGATAACCTCGTAATGTGTCATTACAATTTTTATTTAATTTAAATTTGTTGTTGGATAAACATTAAATGACAGTCAGTAGCAGATGCACAAATCCCAAAGCAGCCTTCTGATTTTATGCCAAATGCTGCATTTATTTAACACATAACGTTAACAGACTGTTTTATGCAAATATTCACCATGATGGCAATTTTAGTATTTTTTGTGTATTTGACTTTCTGTCTGTGGCTTGTTAGCTCCTTTAAACATAATTTCTGATCAATTTCTGATTCATGTATATGCTTCTTTATCAAGTTGAAATGTTTATAACTTCAAAAATCCTGTGCTGCTTGAATAACGTTATATTTCTGCCATATACGAAATCATGATGACGCAAAGGCATCATAAATCAGCAACGGCATAACAGACTGTAATTACCGGTAGCTGTAATTAAACTAATTTCAAATACGTTTATTACCTGACTGCCTCAACGTGAAACCATCTTCCGTCGTCAATCGATGAACACTGTGCTCGCTCGCTGGCATCCTGCGAATGATGCTCGATAACTGCGTCGTCGGGGGCGGGGAACGACAGAATTCAAACAAAAATGCACCAATTACAACAAACGTTCGCGAGTTAAAAAAAAACACTTGGGATACAGTTAAAGGGGACGCTAAAACAGGAGTAGATTAGGGACGTCTTAATCAGCAAAACAAGTGAGTATACGGAGGGTATACGCTAATATTGATCCTCAGAAGTTGTAATACGCAAACAGCCCTGGGGAAAAAGTAAGCATACGGAGTATACATGCGTATGGCCCCGACTACACCACTGATGCACAACTCATATGAAACCATTTTACTGTAGCATTTTTAAGATATGGGTCATTATTACACTTTAGAGGGGTATATTTACCCATAATAAGTAGAAAAAACAATGATCAGTTCTCATTCAGGACGTCCCATACTATATGCACACCTCATATGAAACCATTTTACTGTAGCATTTTTGAGATATGGGTCATTATTACACTTTAGAGGGGTATAAAAACCCCATTTCTAATAAGTAGAAAAAAACAATGATCAGTTCTCATTCAGGACGTCCCATATTATATGCACACCTCATATGAAACCATTTTACTGTAGCATTTTTGAGATATGGGTCATTATTACACTTTAGAGGGGTATAAAAACCCCATTTCTAATAAGTAGAAAAAAACAATGATCAGTTCTCATTCAGGACGTCCCATATTATATGCACACCTCATATGAAACCATTTTACTGTAGCATTTTTGAGATATGGGTCATTATTACACTTTAGAGGGGTATAAAAACCCCATTTCTAATAAGTAGAAAAAAACAATGATCAGTTCTCATTCAGGACGTCCCATACTATATGCACACCTCATATGAAACCATTTTACTGTAGCATTTTTGAGATATGGGTCATTATTACACTTTAGAGGGGTATAAAAAACCCATTTCTAATAAGTAGAAAAAAACAATGATCAGTTCTCATTCAGGACGTCCCATACTATATGCACACCTCATATGAAACCATTTTACTGTAGCATTTTTGAGATATGGGTCATTATTACACTTTAGAGGGGTATATTGACCCCATTTCTAATAAGTAGAAAAAAACAATGATCAGTTCTCATTCAGGACGTCCCATACTATATGCACACCTCATATGAAACCATTTTACTGTAGCATTTTTGAGATATGGGTCATTATTACACTTTAGAGGGGTATAAAAAACCCATTTCTAATAAGTAGAAAAAAACAATGATCAGTTCTCATTCAGGACGTCCCATACTATATGCACACCTCATATGAAACCATTTTACTGTAGCATTTTTGAGATATGGGTCATTATTACACTTTAGAGGGGTATAAAAAACCCATTTCTAATAAGTAGAAAAAAACAATGATCAGTTCTTATTCAGGACGTCCCATAATATATGCATACCTTATATGAAACCATTTTACTGTAGCATTTTTGAGATATGGGTCATTATAACACTTTAGAGGGGTATAAAAAAACCATTTATAATAAGTAGAAAAAAAACAATGATCAGTTCTCATTCAGGACGTCCCATATTATATGCACACCTCATATGAAACCATTTTACTGTAGCATTTTTGAGATATGGGTCATTATTACACTTTAGAGGGGTATAAAAACCCCATTTCTAATAAGTAGAAAAAAACAATGATCAGTTCTTATTCAGGACGTCCCATACTATATGCACACCTCATATGAAACCATGTTACTGTAGCATTTTTAAGATATGGGTCATTATTACACTTGGGGTATAAAAAACCCATTTCTAATAAGTAGAAAAAAACAATGATCAGTTCTTATTCAGGACGTCCCATACTATATGCACACCTCATATGAAACCATTTTACTGTAGCATTTTTAAGATATGGGTCATTATTACACTTGGGGTATAAAAAACCCATTTCTAATAAGTAGAAAAAAACAATGATCAGTTCTTATTCAGGACGTCCCATACTATATGCACACCTCATATGAAACCATTTTACTATTACTGTACTTGTTTAGATTTTTAGAAGGCACCTTAACTTTTTACATTTACAACTCTGTGTTTGCTGCATAAAAACATTGGTCGATAATTGCAATCAAACCATAAACAGCTGAAAAAAATGTATTGGAAATGAAAAATTGATTCTCTGTCACCAGGGGGCGCTTTAGGAGCGCTGAAATATTACGGTTTCCATAGTAACGGCTGTACACAAAGCAGCATTAACATAGTTTTATCAGGCATGAAATGAAAATGCCAACGACACGTTTCTGAGGACAGACGGTTCCCTTCAGATACATTCATATAAAGACATGTGCCAGATTTTGTCTTTGAAATGTGCAGGGGGCATATTTCTTCAAAGACATCATTGCCTTTTGAAGTTTAATCCAGCCTCTTAGACCTCTTAAATTATTATTAGGACATTACTTATACTATTTTACATATTTAAAACTTTTTATGACCTTAAATTTGATACAACTAAGTTGAGGAGTTTTTAAGGACCTGCAGGAGCCCTCTACTTTACGATAGCCTGTCGGGCAGTCTGGTCAAACATTTTGGTAGCCCGACTGGAAAACACAATAGCCCCGGGAAGTCAGGCTAGCGATTTTGGGAGCCCTGCAGACATGGTACATCAGTCTGCCACGGATACCAATAGCTTGCAATAGTCTCTCAGTGTCCTAACTGTACAGTATATACAAGAGTTCAGATTGGTCTCATTGGTAGTCTTTTATCTTCCAAGAGCGCAAAACCACAAAGCTGGTTGTTTAAATGTCCTACAAGGTAAGTATCCCAAAACAAAAAAGTATACTCCACAAAAAGACTCAGTCCAAGGGGGAAAAAAAACAGACAACAACAAAAGAAGTAATCCACAGGATCTATCACCGAGTACTGTTTCTAAACTTTTTGAGAGATGCCGCTCCATATATGGACAAGGCAAAAATTCCCGCCTAGATGACGCAACGTCATGTGACAACGGAGAGCAACCGGAATCTCACAATATTAAAGTTCTAGGGCAAAAACACAGCACACAGGGTAAAGGAAAGGAAAAGGAAAGGAGGTGACGTGAGGCCAAGTGTTGGAGCCATTAATGGTAAAGTTTTGCTTGGCCACTGGGTGGCAGTGTGAAACAATGGCAGCGGCTTAATGGAAAGCTGTTAGTCAAAAGTCAAAAACTGTGCTTCACTAGTGAGTATGGAAACTTGCTTCCAGTGGCCTGTGCGTGTGTATGGCATGTTAACGCCACTTTGTTATGGTGGGCCATCGTTTGATTCATCGCTGGATTAAAGTCAACACGTTTGCTTCGGACAGAAGGACGTCGTTTGCTTGGATAAAGGCTTCTTGTTTCTGCAATTGAGGACATTGCTTCGTCAAGACGCCTTTGGATTTAAAATTTGGATTTGACTCGTTTGGATTGTATTTCTTCAGATTTGCTGCATTGTCATGGATTACGCTGCACGGTCGTCTCTTCAGGTCCGATAAACTGGATTATAGGTACGTTTGTTGCAACATCATTACGATGGTCATATGAAATTTTGTGTGCACACAATAAGGTAAAGCGTAATTCCAATGCATTGGTTGCCAGTAACTTTCTGACTGAAATTACTCATCTGGGTTAATTCTGTTTGTTCACAATTGTTTGCAAAATGGAAAATGAAAAGAGTATGAATTCTGATGGGGTTATTGTGACAAATCAAGGTTTGCCTGGTGTTGAAAATGAGTCTGAAAGAGAAAAAAGACCAGTTAAGTTAACAGCTAAAGCTTTGGTAGAAAAACTTGACACCTTGCAAAAATTAAGAAAGTCAAAGTTAAACAAGGCTCAGGAACTAAAAGAGTCAATCAACAGGTTAATATGTGAAGACAAAGAATATGAACCTGAGGTACGTTTGGATTTTGAGGATTTTAAGAGGTTGTGTTCAGAGGCTAAAGACACTCATGAGTCACTGTTACCGGTTGATGAGGCTGAAAAACATGAAATATGGTTCAAAGCAAAGATGATATCAAACAATGATTTCTTGGACCGGGTAAATAAATGGTTAACAGACAAGCCAGAATGTCAGAAAATATCTGAAGTGTGTAACTTGGAGATTGAGGTTGGTCCTGGAGTTAATGTCTCAAATGTGTCTCATACTACCTCCAGATGTAGTAAACGCAGTTCACGTAGCAGTAGTACTAGTTCTTCTGTATCATCTGCATGTATTCAAGCAGAGGTGGAAAAGGCCGCCCTTCTTGCACGGGCTGCTGCATTGAAGGCTAAACATGCCATTGAAGTTCAGGAGGAGGAATTGAGACGGAAAAAGGAGCAATTGGAATTGGATGCTCAAATAGCAGCTTCAATAGCGAAGATCACCGTGTTGCAAAGGTCTGATAATCAAAGCAAATGTTCACACAGTTCCAGTTCAAAATCAAAGAAGAGCGAAAAAGGTGTGGTCAATGCAACTGATAACCTCAATTTTGATTCTTCTCAGTCAAAATGTTTAAATCCCAATGCAAATGAATATGTGCCTGTGAATTCAATGCCGGTGGATACAACTGGAGCAGCTGATGTCTCTGCTTCTCAAAATGGAGGATCATAGGAAAGGATGGAACGATCAACAAATATTCCACGCATCTGAACAATCTACTCTCCATTATCCTGCTCAAATGCCACAAGATAACTTGGGAATTCATCATGGAACTCACGTTCTTCCTCCTCCGGTTGATCCCTTGCTTGATGTTCTGAAAAGTCAAGAGGAATTAACAACTTACCTTGTTCAACAGCAAGCAAATCCTCGTGTTTTACCAAAAAGGGAGATTCAAGTCTATGATGGTGACCCATTACAATATATTCCATTTATTAGAGCATTTGAACATGGCATTGAGCAGAAAACAACCAATGAAAAAGATAAGTTGTATTTCCTTGAGCAGTTTACAAGGGGGCAGCCTAAAGACCTGGTCCGCAGTTGCCAATATATGGCTCCTGATAGAGGCTTTGCTTTGGCAAAAAGGTTACTAAAGGGACATTTTGGTAATGAATTTAAGGTATCTTCTGCCTATATGGAGAAAGCTTTGGGTTGGCCCACTTTGAAGGCTGAGGATGTGCAGGGATTTAAGGCTTATGCCTTGTTTTTGCGTACATTTTGCAACACAATGGATGAACTATCATATATGCAAGAACTTAACATGCCTAGCAACATGAAAATGGTTGTATTGAAGTTACCTTACAAGCTGAGAGAGCAATGGAGAGCTAAGGCTTGTGAGATTATGGAGTCTGGTCATGGCAGGGCAAGGTTCTCTGACATTGAAAAACAGGTCAAGATGGCATCTGATCCTGTGTTTGGAGACATCCAAGACAAGCATGGCACAGGTATATCCAGAGGTCAAACCCGCAAACCCTTTATAAGAAATAGTTTTGCCACTGATATTGCTGCTTCTGTTCCAGCTAAGAAGTCTAGCAATGCTTCATTACAGCAAATATTCTGTCCTGTGTCTAATGGTGCGTTCACACCGGACGCGACTTGCGTGGAAAAAACGTAGTTGAACGCTTGAACATTTGAGTTTACTCGTGTTATTCGCGCGTGACATTTTCTTCCCAACAGACGCAAATTCGCGTCATGGGAGGGGCTTCTGCCACTTGTCAGCGGGAAAGTAGTTGTAAAATAGGTGAATGAGCTCAATTTGCCAGCTTTAGCTTGCTTGTAGTCTCAATATGTATGTATATGTAGGTCAAATTGAGTAAAGAGCGTTTTTTAAAACTTACCAGATTTTCAGACCTCTTCACTCACTTTCTTCCTAGCAAGATCCTTTTTATTCCTGTTTCTACAAAAGTCCAAAGATGTATCGTACAGCTCCGAGTAACCACAGACAGCAACAGTGATTTTGTCCTCCATTGTTGTTTCGGATTTCTGTCTCCGTCACTACTAGAGCAAGCTCCTGATTGGTTAACGCAGCGGGGATTTTCGCCGAAGTTCAGATTTTTGAACGACGGCAATGCGCGCCGCTTCATTCGCGCGTTTCGCGCCACAGGATGGCTATTCACGTCTTTGCATTGACTTAACATGTAAATCACTCGCGCTTGCCGCTTCATTCGCGTCCGGTGTGAAAGCACCTTAAGTGTAATGAAAACTATTTGTTTTGTACAAACCAACATCTACTGGAAAGGTGTTTTGCATTGAAGAAAAGGACTCAACGAGACAAGATCGAATTCCTGAAAGCCAAGGGAATTTGTTTCGGTTGTTTAAAGACTGGACATTTGTGTAAGGAATGTGAGCATCGTCTGAATTGTGACATTTGTGGAAAAACACACCCCACAATCCTGCACATATATCACAGAGAGGTAACTGGACTGGGCCGGGACTGAAAGAAGTCTGATGTCCATTATACCAGTCCAAGTCAAAGCAGTAAAAGGTAACAAAGTAATGCAGACATATGCTTTTCTGGACCCAGAAAGTTCTGCCACCTTTTGTTCAGAGCACTTAAAGAATGAACTGAATCTGAGTGAAAAGAAGGTCAACATTCTCCTTCGCACCATGGGTCAGGAACAGTCTGTGTCTTGCAGTGTTATTAACGGACTGGAAATCAGTGGTATAAGCACCAATCATTTCTTCCCACTTCCTGCTGTCTACACACAGCAAAAGATGCCTGTTAACTCTCAGAACATCATTACTCAAGAGGAGTTATCCAAGTGGTCATACTTGGACAAGGTAAAGATACCGTACATTCAAGCAGGTGTTGATCTACTGATTGGAACTAATGCAGCTAATGAAATGGAACCATATAAAATAATAAACAGTCATGGTAATGGGCCATTTGCCATTAAGACCCTATTGGGATGGGTTGTCAATGGGACTGTGGAGGAAAATGGTGACCATAAGAATGAAGATGGCCATTCTGCTGTTACCGTTAACAGAATTTCAGTTGTTAAATTGGAAGAGCTGCTTAACAATCAGTTTAATCATGATTTCAGTGAAAGGACTGCTGAAGAAAGAGAAATGTCAAGGGAAGATCTTCGGTCCATGAGCCTAATGGACAATACAGTCACGTTTCAGGATGGACATTACAGCCTAAGATTACCATTCAAGACTGATGTCACACCTGACAACCTCTGTGTCGCTAAGCAACGACTGCATGGTCTAAAAAGGAAACTGGAAATAAACCAAGAGTTTTGTGCAAAGTATACTAATTTTCTTGCTGATGTTGTAAACAAAGGCTATGCTGAGAAGGTACCAGATCACCAACTTGATCGTGTGGATGGCAAAGTTTGATACATTCCTCATCAAGGGGTGTTTCATCCCAAGAAGGGATCATTGAGAGTTGTGTTCGACTGTGGGGCAACATACAGAGAAACATCACTTAATAGTCAACTGTTGCAAGGTCCTAATCTTACCAGTTCTTTGGTAGGTGTATTGCTGAGATTCAGGCAAGAACCAGTAGCTTTCATGGCAGACATAGAAGCGATGTTCCATCAAGTTAAAGTGGCTGTGGAGGATGTAGATTTTCTTCGTTTATTGTGGTGGCCTGGTGGAGAGTTGACTAAAGAGTCCATTACATACAGGATGACAGTTCATCTTTTTGGAGCTGTGTCTTCTCCAAGCTGCGCATGCTATGCCTTGAAACAAACAGCAAAGGACAATGAAGCTGACTTCCCATTAGAAGTGATTGAAACGATCAACAATAACTTCTATGTTGATGATTGTTTGAAGAGTGTCTCCTCTGAGGAAGTGGCCATCTCTACGGTTAAAAATCTCACCTCTCTATGTCAGAAAGGAGGTTTTCGTTTGGCAAAGTGGATCAGCAATAGTTGCAAGGTGTTGCAGTCAGTCTCTGAGGAAGACCGAGCCAAGGATTTACAGCAGCTGGATCTAGATCGAGATAAGTTGCCCGTTGAAAGAGTGTTAGGTCTGCAATGGAGTGTGGAAGCTGACTCTTTTCAATTCAAGATTTCCTTGAAAAATCAACCTTGCACAAGGCAAGGCATTCTGTCTGTGGTAAGCTCTGTCTATGATCCTTTGGGTTTTCTCACTCCACTTATTCTGCCTGCTAAAGTGCTTTTACAAGAGTTGTGCAGACAGACTTTAGGCTGGGATGACGATATACCATCACTTTTCCAAAGACAATGGAACCTTTGGATTTCTGAGTTGGACAAAGTTGCAGAGTTCCAGGTGAACAGATGTTTTAAACCCATGGATTTTGGACTGCCCACTCATGCTTGTTTACATCACTTTGCTGATGCTTGTGAAGCTGGTTATGGCACAGTTTCTTATTTGAAGATGCTGAACAGTGCAAACATGGTACATGTAGCTTTCTTGCTGGGTAAGTCCAGAGTAACACCATTGAAACCTGTGACCATACCTCGTTTGGAACTTACAGCGGCTGTCCTGGCAGTAAAGGTTGACATCATGCTGAAGAAGTTGTTGCAAACGAAAGCAGTTGTCTTTGTAGCAGATTGACAGTGTTGCTGTAGATGCAAAATTACAGGAATTTAAAGCATCTCTGGGCAGACAAAATTTAACTGTTGAGGATCTGTATAAGGCAGAAGTTAGCATCATTCGTTTCAGCCAACAGGAACAATTTCAAGAGGAAATTGCTGAGCTCATGGATGGAAGTGTTGTTAAAAGAAACAGTTCTGTTTATAATTTGGATCCTAGGTTGCATGATGGTCTGCTGCTAGTGGGAGGAAGATTTTGTAAGTCAGCCATGCCAAGTGAAAGGAAACATCCCATCTTGTTATCAAAAGATCAGCATGTGTCACATCTCATACCTCGAGACATTCACGAACAACTGGGTCATGGTGGCAGAAATCTGATGCTTTCCAAGCTTCGGTGTAAGTACTTAGGGCTGGACAATATATCGAACGATATTGTGAGGCGCGTTTAGTCAATGAAGCCGGTGCTTTGATTAGTAGTAAATCTCCATCACGTGCGTTTCGCTCAGGTTCCGCTGGAGCGGCAATTAATACACAGAGACGCAAATCTCTGACAAGCTACGCCATATCGAGCTTAATATCGAATGCACGTAATTTACTACTAATCAAAGCACCGGCTTCATTGACTAAACGTGCCTCACAATATCGTTCGATATATTGTCCAGCATTGTCGTCTAATACAATCCTTTAGGAATGATTCCAAAAAATTATTATTACAGCCTTCCACAAAGCCGCCAATGTTGGTGGTAGAAGTGAGCAAGTAACTGATGTGCGCAAATTAAACCCATTCACTGATGTTAAAATGCTAACAGTGTCCTTTATTGTGCTTCAATCAAAAAACAGTGCACTTCCTGTGAGCTCTCCCTTCAATTTATGATATACAAATGTGAAGTTCTTAAATCGTAGACAGAGCAAACACTTTGTCCATAGTCCAGATTATTCCTTGCATGTTTCTGCATTAAGCTCAGTCCAACACAATATAGCTAGTTGACACGGTAAAGTGTACCATGGACAAAACACATTGCTTTTAAATGTGAATTAGAATTGATACCATTGTAGGAGCCCTGTATAGGATTCTTATTGAAATTCTTTAGGATTGTTTTGACAAGGGAACATTTTGCAGATTCTGAAAGGGGAATATAAACTTTTGACCTTTACTTTAATTTTGGTTGCCGAGAAACAAAGAGGTGTATATTTGTAGAGTAATTTACAACAGCTCTGATTGTGGCCAATCAGAATCAAGGACCGTAACTATCCGTTCTAGACATTTTGTTTAAAATACTGTCCATGCTAAAGAGATCTGTTAGGCTTCTATTTATTGTGAATCTTTATGTGCCTGTCAAGGTTTCCTTTTTGTCTGAAACTCTTTCCACACTGTTTGCATGTGTAAGGTTTCTCTCCAGTGTGAACACTCATGTGAATGTTAAGACATCCTTTACGAGTGAAACTCTTTCCACACTGGTTGCATGTGTAAGGTTTCTCTTCAGTGTGAACTCTCATGTGAATGTTAAGGCAGCCTTTACGAATGAAACTTTTTCCACACTGTTTGCAGGTGTAAGGCTTCTCTCCAGTGTGAATTCTCATGTGCCTTTTAAGGTATCTTTGTTGTTTGAAACTCTTTCCACACTGACAACAAATGAAACTACTCATAGTTTCTGTCTTTTGAGCACTTTTTTGTTTAGACGTCTTTTCAGACTCTAAGGAACAAAAAGATTTTTCTCCAGATATGAAATCATGAAGATTCTCAAACTGATATTTCTCTTCAGTTTCATTCAGATCTTCTCTCTCCTCTTTCAGCGCTGTTAGGTCTAAGGTGGAAAAACAAAAAGATAAAAGTTAACCCCAGTTTAATGGCACAAAGCAATTAACATCAAAACATGTAGATATGTAATGCATGTATGCTAGATCAGTGTTTCTCAACTCCAGTCCTCGGGACCCACTGCTCTGCACATTTTGTATGTCTTCCTCATTTAAGGCACCTGATTTTGATCATCAGCTCATTAGTAGAAAGATTCATGAACTGAACTGAGTGTGTCAGACTCAGAAACATACAAAATGTGCAGAGCAGTGGGTCCCGAGGACTGGAGTTGAGAAACACTGTGCTAGATCTTATATCAGGGTTTTATTAAAGGTCCCATATTGTACACATTTCTGGAGCTTTATTTTAGTTTGATTTGATAATTTTTTTGATAATTTTAGTTGATGTCCTAGGAATATATATTTGCAGTCTAAGTGCCAAAATCTATTTCAATATATTTTTGCAGCTCCTTTTTTAGTAGTGATGGGTCGTTCTTGAACGATTCGTTCATTTTGAACGAATCTTTAATGTGACTCGGGAAGAACGAGTCGTCTCGGGGAGTGATTCGTTCAGTCACGCATGCGCAATTGCGCAACTATGAACGAACGTCTCAAACCCGAAGACTCGAGAAATGAACTAATCAATTCTGTTTCCGGCTCAGGCAGCATAGGAAAAGCGTATGGGACTGTCACGTGATGAACGAATGACTCAAACCTGTACAGATAGAGGTGAGAGAGCTAATCATAGACTGAAGACCCAGGTAAACAATAAATTAAACTTTTCTTTTTCTAATAGTATTATAGTTTTGTCTTGTTTAGTGTAATCAACGTTTGTACAAGCAGTACATGTGTTATGGAAGTAACACGTAGCTTTTTAATTATATTTTGGTAAAATGAACAAAATGAACGAAATGACTCGAAAAAAGATTCGTTCATTTTGCTGAACGAGACTCAAAGATCTGAGTCGGTAAAATGATCCGAACTTCCCATCACTATTTTTTAGGAGCTCTGTCAAGAAGAGATCGATTTTGGCCTCTCTAATTAATATTCATTAGCCTCTCTTCTGATTGGCCTGTTGTATTCTGAGTGACGCACGGCCAGGCCAACCACAGGTAACTACAGTCATGTATGGTGTAGCCTGCTGTGGCTTGGTAATACTCAACAGGATGTTTCAGAATGATAATTAATGTATTTTCTTTTTCAAACAACGAATGTAGTAAGCTACATAACTGTTGCTTTGTAAAGGCAGTGTTGTAGTGGTGATGCAAGTTATCGTGTGACTCTTCATAACGAAAAAATATGTGCAAAGTGGAATGAAGCAGCGATCAGGGAGCTCCTCACTATCAGCTCAGGTTAGTTTGAGTTTAGTGAAACGTACGTGTCGCATTTCATCTCACATCCAAATGCCACATGTCTTTACGGGATCTTTACGGATTGTGTGTAAAGCAAGCACAGATTCCGAAAAAAATGTGTGTGAACTAAATGAACCAAATCAAACAATTACAAAACAAATCATGGGACACATTATCCATGTATTTTGCGGAATGGCTGCGTGAAAGAGGCTGAAGTTGATTTGACGATTTTGACGTGCCACTGGTCTTTTATATTATTGTTTTTCGGAAGCCTGTGCAATGATGTAGTTTCGACATCTAACATCTATCGACTGAACAGCGTTTTCTCGACTTGTTTATGTGTTGTTGTTGTTGCTCAGCAATGGACGCGATGTTGTCAGTGTTTTGACAAAAGAAGAGTGGGACGGTGATTGGTGCTCGGGGTGGTGACTAAAGGAACAGCTACTTTAAGCAGGCTGTGTGCAGTTTGCTGTGGACTGACTGTTTTGAAACTTATATGGTAGTTACATAGCCCCTAGACCTCAGTTGTCATGAAAAAAGCCAGGAAATTTCAGTTTTGATGGAAAAAAACAAAACTGACTGTCAGAGGATGGGAAATGGGTCATTAAAGGGATAGTTCACCCAAAAATGAAAATGTGATGTTTATCTGCTTACCCCCAGGGCATCCAAGATGTAGGTGACTTTGTTTCCTCAGAAAAACACAAACGAAGATTTTTTAACGAAAACCGGTGCAGTCTGGCGTAGTATACGCAAACGCCGGAAGGGGAAATCAGTGAAAAGTCCCGGATGAGTTTGCGCAAGCAAACGTAATCTTTTAGCTTTAAATCGGTTTGAACAATCAGGATAAGCGCAAGTAATTACCATTTTGAATAGCCGCTACACCCACAATCTCTGTGCTCTGTGTAAACAATGAGTGTTGTATTCATGCGACAGATCGCTTCCGGCGTTTGCGTATACTACGCCAGAGCGCGTTCACATGTCACGAGCCGGATGATAAGCTCGTGCTCAGGACAGATGGACGTGGCTGTGTATCAAAGGTAAAAAATGATATAAATACTGTTCAGTTTCTCACAAAAACCGATCGTTTCGTGTCTTAGGACATTAATGTATTCTGCTGAGGAATCAAAGTCACCTACATCTTGGATGCCCTGGGGGATACACATCAGATTTTCATTTTTGGGTGAACTATCCCTTTAAGCATGCAGAACAAGTGTGCCGTACGAGTCCCGAAAAGTGAAGCCAAAAGTTTTCAATCGCCCCCCTGGTGGCCGGCTGCAGTATAGGTCATAAACCCCGCCCTCTCCATGTAATCTAATGGGACGTGAGCCAAAATAAATAATCGAATTACACTTCAAATATTTTTTTTCCAAAGATGGTTTCCATCTTGAGGTAGTTCTTATACTGTTTATTCATGTTCAGGTGTTCGTTTTTCTAATAAGTTCGCTTTTAGGTATTATTTAATGCTATAAAAACGGGGTGTGGTGTCATGACTGTGATCTTGCGATTGAGACTGTGGGAATTTGGGCAGGACTTTGATACCGCGGTTCCGCATCGCGACACTACTGCGCAGACTCTGGCTCCAAATTATGTCATTTCCCCCAAGATGGCAGCAGCCATATTGAGACGCATTAGCTTCAGTTTTCTATAGTGAAATGAAGCAGAGATGTGTCATCCATCTTTTTTTACAGTCTATGGTGCAGAACAACCACCCAATAAAGCATTACAATAATCTATCCTTGAGGTCATGAACGCATGAATTAACGTTTCTGCATTTGAATCTGACAGCATAGGTCGTAATTTCGATGTTTTTCAGATGGAAAAATTCAGTTTAGCAAACACTAGAAATGTGTCTTTCGAAGGAAAGATTGCTATCAAATAGCACACCTAGGTTCCTAACTGATGACGATGAATTGACAGAGCAGCTGTCTAGTATTATACAGTGTTTTAGGTTATTACATGTGGAGGTTTTAGGTCCAATAATTAACACCTTTGTTTTTTAAGAAATTACTCGCCTTTCAGTTTTTAATATCAGCTATGCATTCTGTTGGTTTTTTGGTAAGTGAGCACTTGTTTAGGTTGGCTGGACATGTGAGTGGTTCTCAATTCCAGTAGTCGCGCCCCCTGCTCTGCATATTTTGCATGTCTCTCTTAGTTAACACACCAGTTCAGATAACCAGCTCGTTAGAAGTAAGCTCCGTGAATGAACTGTGTTCCGTTTGATATGATCCCTGCACAGTGTTCATGGCATCTCTTTATCAAGAAAACATTGCCATTAATGCTCAAGTAATAGCATTTAGTTAGTTATAGCATTGTTATTTCTACCTGTTTGAATACAGTGCCCTTTTTGTTATTAAAGTTTTTGTTGTGAGATAATCCTGTAATTAATGTTTAAAAAATTATTCCATAATAAAATTCATTGAAGAGAAGTAGAATTTTGTTAGTAAGCCTACTATGTTATATTTTATTTCTAACATTTTCAAGACGCAGAGCACTTTATTTTGTTAAAGTTATTTTATCCTGTAATGTTTATTAATTTCTTCTGTTAATAATAAATAAATAATTGAATTAAAGAAAATATTTCTGTATGCTTTCATTACAGTTCTTTAATAAAAAAATCGGAATCAGCAAAAATCGGAAACGGCAGGTCACACTTACTGAAAAATCGGTAATCAAAAATGGCCAAGAAAGTTGTAATCGGTGCATCTCTAGAAATGACTGCGCACAGAGAGAAGAGAGCAGAGTCCTTGGCTCTCAGATTGAGAGAACTCACATGCTCCATCCGAGACTGATAGCTTTATCAGGAATTACACGCAGACATTCATTTTATTGAAAATTTTCTGAAGATGGTTCTGAACCTTTTCCTTCAGAGATGCAGTGATATAAAAACATTGAACATGTACAGTATTCATGTTTGTCCAACAAAGTCAAAGCCTTTTGGAAAATCTATTGGTGGCGGTCAGTTTTGATATTGTGTTGAGTCGCCACAAATTAATCAATGTATGTGAAACACCACAGAACAACAACCTGAGCCCAACTGAAGCCAACTCATCACATTAACCTTAAGTTGGGGAAGAACTGAATGAATGCAGCCTTTTGTTTTTCATAACCCCTCCATCACCTCACGTACCCCAGTTTGAGAACCACTGGTTAATACCGTTAAATGTTCAAATACAGTACCTTGGAGTAAGTATTACCTACTGCTCCACTCTGATGCTCCTGAACAGTGCTCATCTATTTATTTACTTGATTATATTGATATTATGTGAATTATTTTCTTCTTTTCCTCTCTTTACCTGGTTATTTAATATATGTTGTTCCTTCTTTTTATCCTTTTTTCTCATTTTCCTGTATATACACACACAATACATAGAGCTGTACAACTTATACATTACAATCTTACACCTCATATTTTCATTCATTTAATTTACCTTTATTCAACCAGGAAAGAAAACTCACTGAGATTAAAATCTCTTTTCCAGGAGTGTCCTGGCCAAGGTAGGCAGCCATTTAACAACAGAGTTACAACAAACATTACAAAGAAATCAACTAACACATTAAAAACAATCACACACAATTTGGTTTCTCACTAAATTACACAATAAAGACTTAAAATTATTATATGACACCAAGTTCTGTAACTTTATCTCCTTTTGGAGAAGATTCCAGTCCGAAGTGGTGGCATATTTAAAAGAAGTTTTACCAAGTTCAGTCCTGACAAAAGGCACACAAAGATTGTAATTTCATCAGAATTTAACTTCAATGTTTGCTTTTGTTTTGGCTTATTTTTTGTTTGTTGGTTTTATTGTCTGACTTGCTTTATATTCACAGCACTGTTTTCTCCTATTTTGTACTGTTTTTCTATGTGTCCTACATTGTCTTGTTCTACAAAAAATGGCAAATTCAATGATCTTATTAGAAGAATTGCATGAAAAAGTATCAAGTGTTCCATTTGTATAGTCTCAGTGAGCTTTTATGAGGTTTCACGTATGCGCAGCAAGGCAAATTTTATGTTTTCTGTGGATGAAAATGCTTAAAAACGCTGGTGTGGATGGAGAAGAAAAAAGGCTGTTTTCAATTGTGTGTGGATTCATTTAGGTGTAGCCTAAGTGTTTACAAGGTTTGCCTTGTGCAAAATAAATTATTTTCTTAGTACTTCTGCAAAATTGGTCAAAGTGCTGCTAGAAATGGTTTTAATATTAGACGTTTACAGTTACAGAAAACAGTTACCACAAAACCAGTCATAAGGTTAAATATGAAATTTAAATTAATGAAAATACATCATATGAAAGCTCAATAAATAAGCTTTCTGTTGATATGTGGTTTGTTAGGATAGGACAATATTTGGCCGAGATACATTTATTTGAAAATCTGGAATCTGAGGGTGCAAAAAAAAATCAAAATACTGAGAAAATCCCCTTTAAAGTTGTCCAAATAAAGGTCCTAACAATGCATAGTACTAATCAAAAATTACATTTTGATATATTTACAGTAGGAATTTTACAAAAAATCTTCATGGAACATGATCTTTACCTAATTTCCTAATGATTTTTGGCATAAAAGAAAAATCAATAATTTTGACCCATACAATGTATTTTTGGCTATTGCTACAAATATACCCCAGCGACTTAAGACTGGTTTTGTGGTCCAGGGTCACATATGGAATTAGCCTAAACCAATATATATATATTGTTACAACTTAAATGCATGACATCATAATAACTAATGGACAATTTCTCAGCTGCACTAGTATGTGATCTCAACACTTCTGTCAAATGTCAGAACATTTCTACACTCGTGTGACATTATTCATAAAGATCATTGATTTCTGTTATAAGTTCAATTTAGAGAATAAAAACCAACCTGTTTGATCCTCAGTATCTTCATGTTTGACTCTAAATGCTTCTTCAATCTTCATGTCTTCATGCTCATCTTTAATAAACACCATCTTTGTTTGTTCTTCAGTATCTTCATGTTTGACTCTGAATGTTTCTTCAGTCTTCATGTCTTCACTCTCCTCTTTAATAAACGCCATCTTTATAATAGTGTCACATGGATCTCTGTTGATTCTCCAGGAGTTTTTCTGTGTGTTTGTACACTTTGTCCTGTTTAAGATGAGAATAATTAACAGAAAAATATATGCAAGGTAAATCTGTGTGTGTGTGTGTGTGTGTGTGTGTGTGTGTGTGTGTGTGTGTGTGTGTGTGTGTGTGTGTGTGTGTGTGTGTGTGTATCAATCTGCTCTTAGTTCAGTAGTCAATGCACTAGTAAGACAGTCAGAGTTAATACATATAACTTGTATAAAATATATACAAATTACACAGAAAGGTTAAAATTTAGGTAGGTTATTTTATATTTACATTTGGTATTCAATTATTTTTTCATATCTAATATAATACACTTGAATGAAATCATTCTCGGTTGTCATTCACTCGTTTGTGTTTGTTGTTCTCGTTTGTAGTCCGCGTGCCGCTGAATCGAGCGTTTCGAATCACTGAATCACTTCACAAATGATTTGATTCAAATGATTCGGATTCTCAGTTTCTCTCATCACTTCTTATCATCACACGATTTCATGATATAGGGAGCGAAATAAAACGCACCTTCTCTGTTACTAAAGAATAACGTTTTATTAAAGTAACACTAAATAAAGCATTACAACGTTATAGTTAACAATAATTCATTTTTTAATTTTACATTGGACTACAATGACCTGATTAAAATATATATTACAAATTATACATAAAGTTAATAGTATTAGTTTATATTGGTATTCAATTATTTGTTCATAATATGAAATAGATCACACTTTCATGAAAACATTTTCAGTTGGTTTGGAAAAGTAGTCAATACAGGTTTGTGTTTGTTCTCGTTTGTCGTCAGCATGAGCTGATTCGAATCACTGAATCATTTTACAAATGATTCTGTTCAGATGACTCGGATTATTAGTTTATCTCACTCCTTTCCTGAACTTGAACGATGTATTGATTCACATAACTTACAGGGAGCGAAATGAGACGCACATTTTCTGTTATTAATATGAGGATGTTTTACTCACAAAATAATGTTAAAGCATTACAGCGTTATAAGCTTGATTCATCTATTTTTCATAGCTTGTAAAACGTTTAAGTGGACAGAACAGTTTGCATTGATTTAAAAACTTTAAAACCACAAACCTTCAACCGAATCACAACAGATGCAGGAGCAGGCGCAGCTTTATGACACATCACCACAGCAAAATAAAAGTCCCGTTTACACACTGATATCTATTATATGCATATGATAATGCATTTCCACAATTATTAGTATCAAATCTATAATTTTTTATATTTAAATTTTTTTTTCAATTAATGTACATTTACAACACGATTCTACTTGACTTGTTTTACTTATGTGAATAATCAATTTCTTGTTATATTTATTTATTTATTAAAATCTCTCCTCTTTTGCAAAGTCATTAAAAACACAATCAGTAAGATGATATGTCTTTAAGACTTTTATGATTGAAAGTGTATGTGAAACTGCCTTCTTAAAGGAACACTCCACTTTTTTTGGAAATAGGCTCATTCTCCAACTCCTCCCGAGTTAATAAGTTGGGTTTTACTGTTTTGAAATCCATTCAGATGTTCTCCTGTTCTGGCGATATCACTTTTAGCATAGCTCAGCATAGATCATTGAATCCTATTAGACCAATAGCATCGCATTCAAAAATGACCAACGAGTTTCCATATTTGTTGTATTTAAAACTGGACTCTTCTGTAGTTATATTGTGTACTAAGACAATATGCAAAGCTGCGATTTTCTAGGCCGATAAGATTAGGAACTACACTTCCATTCCGGCGTAATAGTCAAGCAAGTTTGCTGCCGTAATATGGCCGAAGCAGGCGGAGTATTATCAGAAATGAGTTCCCAGCTAGTTTAGCATTTGCACATGTGCTGCGTGGTATTACTGCTCCTGCTTCAGCCTTATTACGGCAGCAAACTTCCTTGACTATTAATGCCGGAATGGGAGTGTAGTTCCTAATCTTATCAGCCTAGAAAATTGAAGCTTTGCATTTCCTCCGGTCTTAGTACACGATATAACTACAGAAGAGTCAAGTTTTAAATAGGACAAATATCGAAACTCGTTGGTCATTTTTGAACGTGATGCTACTGGTCTAATAGGATTCAATGATCTATGCTAAGCTATGCTAAAAGTGATATCGCCAGAACAGGAGAACGGCTGAATGGATTTCAAAACGGTAAAACTCAACTTATTAACTCGGGGGGAGTTGGAGAATGAGCCTATTTCCAAAAAAAGTGGAGTGTTCCTTTAAAGACGTTTTCAGATGTTTGTACACAGCAGATCCTTTCCAAATGTAGTGATTTTTAACAGATATCTTGCAATCATAGGTGTGATATCTAGGTAAAGTCTTTGTAATTCTAGGACTGGTCTGCAGGTTATGAGGTCAAGTGTAGTTTCCTTAGTTCTCTTCAATTTTCTTCGTCAGCTCTTCCAACTTTTTTTCCTGCGTGTCAAATCTTTTACCGAGGGAGTAAATTGCCTCAAGGATATCCGAATTAGAAATGTGTTCCTCACAATCAGGACGCACTTTCTTCATAATGTGCACCTTGCTAGGAGTAACAGGTAGATCATCAGCACTACAATCCTCCAAGAGACGCTTATTAGCTTCGACAGAAACTTCCATCACTTCAGCGTAATCATGATCATTACTGTTACTGATCACGACCTTTTCTTCCACTTTTCTACCTCTACCCGCCATCCTCAGATGATGAAGAAAATAATTAGACAAACAACAGTTAGGGAAATGTATAAGAACTCGGAAAAAACGTTGAGACTCTGCTAGTAGCTAAACTATGCTGCCATCTAGTACGCCATCTTGGCCGGGACCCCGGCTCCCTACTAGTCATTGGCCAGAATAATTAACGGCAGCGATAATCATTGGCTGTCGCAGGTACCATAGATTGCGACTTGCCGTGTTTCCGCCGGTATTGCATGATTTAAATAAGAAACGCGCGTCAACTAAGCGATAGTGAATTCGCTATAGCTTTTTCAGCATTTAACAACTTAAATTATGCCCTGCTCCTCACACTAAATTATCATCCTACTGTATATTCCACCAGAGAGGACTGCAAACGTATTGTCATTTGTACTACTGTGCTATTGCTTTTTGAAACGACTTCTGCAAATAAATTATACACTCACTCTTTATTGGTTAATTTGTTCTTTATAAAAATAAACCATTTTTAATGCAATACATTTTTATTGCATGGTTACATGATTTGTGGATTTTTATTTTATCTTTATTTTTTAGTTTTAATGTAAAATACAACTAAATATAAAACTAATGAGATTTACTTTCAAATTACAAAAAGAACATTAAATTGTTAGTATGGACATAAACCTTAATGAGCTACATTATTTAATTACAGATTGTTTTTGTAATTTTACGTCAATGTGTAAGTAATTTAAGAAAACAGAAAAATACTGTAAAAAATATATATTTTTGTATAAATTCCTGTAATTTGTATTAATACTTAAAATAACAGTTAATTTGTTACAGATATTGTTTGTAATTTTTACTAAGTTTTTAACAAAAATAAAAAAAATACTGTAAACATAATACAGTAATTTTCCTTTATAAAAAAGAAAAAATACTGTAATTTGTCTTTAATATTGGACCTTAAATAACAGTCAAGTTGTTAGTTTACAGATATTGTTAGTAATATTACTAAGTTATGAATGTAATTTGAAATAACAGAAAACTACTGTAAAAAAGTAACAGTTATTTTCTGTAAAATTATTATTATTTTTAATAGTGCAGTTTAAACCAAACTTAGCGCCCATATATGTGTTCCCAGATCAAACCCATGCCCACTTTGCCCATAAATATGCCATTCAAGACCCATATATGCATTCCCTGATCAAACCCATCCGACCATCCCCACTCAGCCCATAAATATGCCATGCAGGACCCATATATGTGTTCCCAGATCAAACCCATCCAGCCATCCCCACTCAGCCCATAAATATGCCATTCAGGACCCATATATGCATTCCCAGATCAAACCCATCCAGCCATCCCCACTCAGCCCATAAATATGCCATGCAGGACCCATATATGCATTCCCAGATCAAACCCAATGCCACTTTGCCCATAAATATGCCATGCAGGACCCATATATGTATTCCCAGATCAAACCCATGCCCACTTGGCCCATAAATATGTCATGCAGGACCCATATATGTATTCCCAGATCAAACCCATGCCCACTTGGCCCATAAATATGTCATGCAGGACCCATATTTGTGTTCCCAGATCAAACCCATGCCCACTTGGCCTATACAAATTCTATGCAGGACCCATATGTGCATTCCCAGTTTAAACCCATGCCCACTTGGCCCATAAATATGTCATGCAGGACCCATATATGTGTTCCCAGATCAAACCCATGCCCACTTGGCCTATAAATATGGCATGCAGGACCCATATATGTATTCCCAGATCAAACCCATGCCCACTTGGCCTATAAAAATTCTATGCAGGACCCATATGTGCATTCACAGTTCAAACCCATGCCCACTTGGCCTATAAAAATTCTATGCAGGACCCATATATGCATTCACAGTTCAAACCCATGCCCACTTGGCCCATAAATATGTCATGCAGGACCCATATATGTGTTCCCAGATCAAACCCATGCCCACTTGGCCTATAAAAATTCTATGCAGGACCCATATATGTGTTCCCAGATCAAACCCATGCCCACTTGGCCCATAAATATGTCATGCAGGACCCATATATGTATTCCCAGATCAAACCCATGCCCACTTGGCCCATAAATATGTCATGCAGGACCCATATATGTATTCCCAGATCAAACCCTGCCCACTTGGCCCATAAATATGCCATGCAAGACCCATATATGTATTCCCAGATCAAACCCATGCCCACTTGGCCTATAAAAATTCTATGCAGGACCCATATGTGCATTCCCAGTTTAAACCCATGCCCACTTGGCCCATAAATATGCCATGCAGGACCCATATATGTGTTCCCAGATCAAACCCATGCCCACTTGGCCCATAAATATGACATGCAGGACCCATATATGTATTCCCAGATCAAACCCATGCCCACTTGGCCCATAAATATGCCATGCAGGACCCATATATGTATTCCCAGATCAAACCCATGCCCACTTGGCCCATAAATATGTCATGCAGGACCCATATATGCATTCCCAGATCAAACCCATGCCCACTTGGCCCATAAATTTGTCATGCAGGACCTATATATGTATTCCCAGATCAAACCCATGCTCACTTGGCCTATAACAATTATATGCAGGACCCATATGTGCATTCCCAGTTTAAACCCATGTCCACTTGGCCCATAAATATGTCATGCAGGACCCATATATGTATTCCCAGATCAAACCCATGCCCACTTGGCCTTTAAAAATTCTATGCAGGACCCATATGTGCATTCCCAGTTCAAACCCATGCCCACTTGGCCTATAAAAATTCTATGCAGGACCCATATATGCATTCACAGTTCAAACCCATGCCCACTTGGCCCATAAATATGCCATGCAGGACCCATATATGTATTCCCAGATCAAACCCATACCCACTTGGCCCATGCCTGTCCCTTATGGGGCCCATGTAATCAGCTCATATGGGCATCCTATGTGGGACTCATACTACAAAACCTACATGGGACCAGCTGATTTCACCCAGCCAAAGCCCATGCCCACACAGTTCCCACGGAACCCGTAGTTAACCCATCTGGGCCCCACATGTCATAGCTGGCTGGATAGGTGTATAAGTTAGAATCTGTGCTCTCCTTCATTCTTTTATTTCAAACTAATTAAAAATAGCATTGATGTGTGAGGAGAATTCATGACGTTATGAGAGACTATTCTATCAGGTAGTATCCAGTGAATTCCGACATCTGCTCACAAAATCTGAACAGTAACAAGATTTTTCTTTATTTGCCATAAATGCTAAAGCAAAAAAAATTAAAAGCAAGTCTGCTCAAATAACGTGCCAATAGGACATTTCTATATACAGGTCCTTTTAAAAAAATTAGCATATTGTGATAAAGTTCATTATTTTCTGTAATGTACTGATAAACATTAGACTTTCATATATTTTAGATTCATTACACACATTTGAAAGTAGTTCAAGCCTTTTATTGTTTTAATATTGATGATTTTGGCATACAGCTGATGAAAACCCAAAATTCCTATCTCAAAAAATTAGCATATTTCATCCGACCAATAAAAGAAAAGTGTTTTTAATACAAAAAAAGTCAACCTTCAAATAATTATGTTCAGTTATGCACTCAATACTTGGTCGGGAATCCTTTTGCAGAAATGACTGCTTCAATGCGGCGTGGCATGGAGGCAATCAGCCTGTGGCACTGCTGAGGTGTTATGGAGGCCCAGGATGCTTCGATAGCGGCCTTAAGCTCATCCAGAGTGTTGGGTCTTGCGTCTCTCAACTTTCTCTTCACAATATCCCACAGATTCTCTATGGGGTTCAGGTCAGGAGAGTTGGCAGGCCAATTGAGCACAGTAATACCATGGTCAGTAAACCATTTACCAGTGGTTTTGGCACTGTGAGCAGGTGCCAGGTCGTGCTGAAAAATGAAATCTTCATCTCCATAAAGCTTTTCAGCAGATGGAAGCATGAAGTGCTCCAAAATCTCCTGATAGCTAGCTGCATTGACCCTGCCCTTGATAAAACACGGTGGACCAACACCAGCAGCTGACATGGCACCCCAGACCATCACTGACTGTGGGTATTTGACACTGGACTTCAGGCATTTTGGCATTTCCCTCTCCCCAGTCTTCCTCCAGACTCTGGCACCTTGATTTCCGAATGACATACAAAATTTGCTTTCATCCGAAAAAAGTACTTTGGACCACTGTGTTTTATCAAGGGCAGGGTCAATGCAGCTAGCTATCAGGAGATTTTGGAGCACTTCATGCTTCCATCTGCTGAAAAGCTATGGAGATGAAGATTTCATTTTCCAGCAGGATTTGGCACCTGCCCACAAAGCCAAAACTACCAGTACCTGGTTTAATAGCCATGGAATAACTACTTGATTGGCCGGCAAACTCACCTGACTTAAACCCCATTGAAAATCTATGGGGTATTGTCAAAAGGAAGATGAGGGAACAGAGATGCCGAAATGCAGACGAGCTGAAGGCCAAACTCAAAGCAGCTTGGGCTACCATAACACCTCAACTGTGTCAAAGGCTGATCGCCTCCATGCCACGCCGCCTTGATGCTGTAATTTGTGAAAAAGGAGGCCCATCAAAGTACTGATCACATAATACAGTACATTAACACACTTTTCAGAAGGCCAACATGTGTTTAAGATCCTTTTTTATTGGTCACATGAAATAATCTAATTTTGTGAAATACTGGATTTTTTTTTTTTTTTTTTTTTTGGTCTTTAGTCCATATTTAAAAAAAAATAATTATAAATTATTTTTTGGGTTTAGAAATTTACCAAAAAGCACTAATTTTCTGAGTACCTCTCATAATAGATGCTGCCATTAGTCATTCCTGGCTGAAAACTAGTCATCAGCCTCTCCTCTTCAATTTTAGACATAGACATACCTCTGTTGAAGAGACAGAAAAGTCCTTGGGACTTGGTACCGCATGACTCAACAAACGCAAACTGTGTTGATGAGCAAACCCGAAGTCCATCATCCTCCAGTTCTCGTAGGTCTCCCGAGAAAAATGCTTACCACACACAAACAGATTCGAAGTGTCAGCAGTTGATTGCCAACCAACCACCCGCAGCCAGAGTCTAGCCCTGACAGCATTGGGGAGAAAGCCATGCAATGCAACTGAACTTTTGCACCACTGAAACAAACACCTACGACCCATCACGAACGCCTAACTACTGCACGGTCTCACAGCTTGACAGGTCTGTAATTGTAAAACATCACATGCTGTCATGAAAAATTAAGAGCCAGTGTCTTCTCATAGGATAAGAAAACTCAATCTCAGGAATAATTATGAGACACAGACGCTTCATCGATGTATTATATTCCATTGCCACGTCACAACCTGTGACGTCGCCACAATATATATGAAAATACCGGAAAAGGCTCAAGATTAGCCTGTTTTTTCCTACAATTAGATTTTTTTCAGCAGGGTGGTGTTTTGCTCTGCAGCTTTGAGCTATCTGACGAATAACATCTGATCCTCTAAAGTGACTGTGTGCTTGTGGTCTTCCAAACATGAACACATGTATATGTATATATTATACTGATATATAATAAATCACAAATTTTCACAAATTTGTTGCTCTAACATTTTACCATGGCGTTTTGGATGTTAAAACAGAATAAAATCTATTTGCGAACAACATCAACACAGCAGAACAGACTCAGATTGACAACAGTGTGAAGGAAGAACAGTCAGAGATGTCAAACTGAAAACATCCATCTACCTGAGTGATAAGTCAAAAATTATATAACCAGCAATAGTCATCCCTTTGTTTCATTGAAATGACTAAATATCAATAACGTATCTAAATCGTCCAGTGTTGTATCAATAGCCGCTTTTCCACTATCGGACCAAACCGTTCTCAATGCTTAACCGTTCTGTTCCGTGCCGATCCAGGCCAGTCATCACGGATACGGTTTGATTTTCCACTGTGGTGCAGATAACGGAACTCTTTGGAATGTAAATACAAATGTGTCAGTCGTTGTCATGGTAACGCAAGTGTAGGCTGCAATATGTAACGTTAACTAAAATCACCATCACGAATACACGAGTCTGAATATATAATGTGTAATATATGTAGATATGTATATGATATATAAAGGGATTGTTCATAAAAAAGAAAACCTATCATCAGTTAACCTCATGTCATTAGATCAGTAATTTGCTATCAGAGGCCTCCTTCTCAATAGCAGGGGCATTTCTCCTGTTTGTACTTGTAGCACAGAAACTTCCAAATTTTAAAAGCCCCTCTGCACACTCTGTGGGGTACACAGGGCCTAAAATGTGATTGGGTCTGCGGGAGTTTCGGCGGGTTTGATACTGTGGCTCCGCCTCACGACTCTACTGCGCAGACTCTGGCTCCAAATGACGTAATGTCCCTCAAGATGGCAGCGGCCATATTGAGATGTATTGGCTTCACTTTTCTATAGTGGAATGAAGTGGAGGCGCGTCGTCCGATTTTTATTAACAGGCTCATGTCTGTTGCATCTCAAATATAGCTTGTGAGATCCACTTTCCTGCAAAGTTTAGCTGCATCTTTGATCAAATTCACCCACCTGAGCTTTTCTAATGATCCTAAAGACATTGATCAGCATGCTCAGCTGTTTGATTAAGGTTAGAACTAAACTCTGCAGGAAAGTTGATCTTGTAAGCCAGATTTGAGCATCCCTGGCCTATATGAAAGAACAGATTCTGAAAAGGTCTTTTTCGGTTTGATCCATTCCAACTGAGTTTAACTGAGAGGTTAAAGAATGGCCAGTCAATGTTGTTTGTATTCTCCTAGTTGCATTACAGAGCTGCCTACACAAATCTTGCATGGGTCCAAAGCAGGGCTGGGACAAAAAATCGGCCCAGGCATTTTGACTAGAGACCGGCCCACCAGGTATTATTGGAAAGGCTTTACCCTTGAATGAAAGCAAATGCTCTTGTGACAGTGATGTATAGGTTACTGTCTTGATGGTATATATGTATCAATCTAATAAACTTAAATCTACACCATCCTCCCTATTCTGGTATTCTAAACAGTAGACTACTTAGCAGAAACCAAAAGACTGCTTGGTTGAGTTAACCTCCTGAATAGAGCTGGGTATCAATTCAAATTTCAAGAATGAATTTGATTCCGATTCTCAAGAGTTAGAATCAATTTACACAATCCGATCTGATCATAATCAATAAAATTTATATTTATGTATAAAAGACAAAAACATTAAAGTAGTTAGTCTACTTATAAATCCAAGCAACTTTTATGTTAATGTGCAGCATCACATCTCCTGGTGAATCCTAATTTGAATCTATCTAAATTATATCTACAAGTGTAGAGGGTTTACGGTGAATTCTAGCCTAATCATTTGTGACCCTGGAGCACAAAACCAGTCTTAAGTCGCTGGGGTATATTTGTAGCAATAGCCAAAAATACATTGTATGGGTCAAAATTATTGATTTTTCTTTTATGCCAAAAATAATTAGAAAATTAAGTAAAGATCATGTTCCATGAAGATTTTTTGTAAAATACCTACTGTAAATATATCAAAATGTAATTTTTGATTAGTATTATGCATTGTTAATAACTTAATTTGGACAACTTTAAAGGTGATTTTCTCAATATTTTGATTTTTTTGCACCCTCAGATTCCAGATTTTCAAATAGATGTATCTCGGCCAAATACTGTCCTATCCTAACAAACCACATATCAATAGAAAGCTTATTTATTGAGCTACCATGTGATGTATACATCTCAGTTTTGTAAAATTTAACCTTATGACTGGTTTTTGTGGTCCAGGGTCACATTTGGTTTCATCAGTTAGTTTCTGCGTATTGCACTATCAATAATGAACACTCAAATATTAAACAACCTAATCAATATTTACATATACCTAACTAATAGAGTTGCCAACTCCCAGAAAAAAAATATTAGGAACCACCCCCACCCTCATGATGCTTAATCGACTTTAATTTAATGTACGTGTAAAACAAATGCACAGAAATCAATTATTTTCTACAATAATTAAATAGATTCAACATCTTTCTTCAACACAATTGCAGACTGCACAGATGGTACCTTCCCAAAGGAAAAAGTATAGCTTACTAGGGTATATATTAGACTTAATATTTACTATATACGATCATGGTTTATGGATTTTATGACCACTAAATCCAAATGGTTGTAAGATTCAGATAATTATTTATTAAAAGCCGGACATTTTAAATGAGAATAAAAAAGAAAAGTATTTCCCCTACAGTTGTAGAAAATGATCCTGGTGTTATGTCTCTCAGAACCAGTTCATAACTTCCCTTCAACTCATTCATGTCACCTAAAAGGTAAATCTGTTTCTCCATCACCTGTTCAGCTCTGATGATTCAGTAAGGACAATCTCCAATCTCCTGGTTTCATCTTCATTTTTTCCTCTCACCAGATATCCAAATCGATATTATGACCAGCAGCTTTTACAGCTGTGGCTCCAGCAAACATCAGCTCATATTAAAAAGTAATATTAAAACAATTCTAACAACAAGTTATTAAACGCGCTGCTGCTGTTTAGCGCGACATCCACTGGTTTCCTCTTTCTAGCGCACAGTGGGTGATAAATAAATGAGAGAGAGACAGGACTGGTGACAGAAAAGCCGATCATTAGCTGATCATTGATCAGTTTCATGATTGAAGGAGCAGAGAGAAGAAGCAGCAGCGCAGCGTAAAGACAGAATAACTCCAGCTTTGAGTCTTTTTTTTTCATTCTAGCTGAAGTACGGGACAAATCGCGTTCCTTCTCGCCTCTATACAAAACACGTAATATTTTTTTCTGAATACGGGACGATTCCGTCCAAGCAAGGGGGAGGGGTCATCCGACCTCTTCGGCTGTAATTGGTCCAGCCCAGAGTCGACCATGACCAATTGGACAATCCACCACCTTTTAAGTTTATACCGTAAAAAAAAAAAAGGCAAATGCCCGGTATGCCCGATGGTCAGTCCAGCCATGGTCCAAAGGATACATAAGTTGATCTGGTCCCGAACGGGCTGGACCACACCACTTAGGATGCTGGTGTCCTGGTGGACCAGCTTTTGTTGTCTTTTGGGTGATGTTATGATCCCAGCAAGACCACAACAAAACTTGTGCTTAGAGCATAGATCAGCTTGAAATACATGCTGGTTTATGCTGCATTTTTCAGCAGGGTCCTCATGGATTTGCTTGGTCATAATAACGTGTCTCTTCGATCATTAATCTCTGTTTGCTTGCCCTAAATTTGATTTGGTGTGGTATTTTACTAGACCTTACTGATGAAAAATTACCCATGTTGCTTACCACTGCAGATTCCATTATGAAATCAAATGAGAAAGAGCTCAAGTGAGAACACAATACTCTCTAGTCATCTGTAAGTATTCGGCTTCTATTACATTTCCTCCTATATTCCCGTGTTCACACTTAATAGGACCCCAGTTATTACTCCACACCTCCATATTTTATTAACTATTTGATTGCAACTTAGAATCATTGTTCACATACCATTTTCATTTGATCACTATTCCTCTGCTCTTTACTATTACATATTACCATCAATGCTCCATCCATTAATGCAATTACACTTTTAACTTTTGTCTTGTTTCTGCAAGTCTTTGAACAGTGATGGCACAGCAAAGACAAAGACAAAGACTTCTCTCTGGTGTTATTACAACTCACGTCACACTGATTACATAAAAATACAGATCTCTCATACATGAAACCTCACGTGGTATTGAAGTGCTGCTTTATATCTTAAACTCTTTCTACAGTGACCACATTTAAATGACTTTTCTCCAGAGTGATGGTTCATGTGTCTGTTAAGGTTTCGTTTTTGGTTGAAACTTCTTCCACATTGCTGGCAGTTGAAAGGCTTCTCTCCTGTGTGAACTCTTATGTGGTTTTCAAAGTTTTGTTTTGTTTTCCGCACTGAGGGCATGTGTAGGGTTGCTCTCCAGAGTGAATTCTCATGTGGTCTTCAAAGTACCATTTTTGACGAAAACTCTTACCACACTCAGAGCATGTGTAGGGTTTCTCTCTATGAGATCTCATGTGAACTTCAAGGTTTTCATGTTGATCAACACTGATCACACGTGTAAGACTGATCTCCATTGTGAATTCTCATGTGTCTGATAAAGCTTTCTTTTTGAGTGAAACTTACTCCACACTGTTGGCAGGTGAAAAGGCTCTCTCCAGTGTGAACTGTCATGTGGCAATGAAGGTTTTCTTTTTGGTTAAAACCTCTTCCACACTGTTGGCAGGTGTAATTCTTCTCTCCAGTGTGAACACTCATGTATCTGTCAAGGTTCCCTTTTTGGTTGAAACCTCTTCCACATTGTTTACAGGCGAAAGGCTTCTCTCCAGTGTGAATTCTTAAGTGTTCTTCAAAGTGTCCTTTACGATCAAACCTCTTTCCACACTGAGGGCATGTGTAGGGATTCTCTCCAGTGTGAACTCTCATGTGTCTTTTAATGCTTTCTGTTTCATTGAAACACTTTCCAGACTGTTGCCAGGTTAAATAACTTATTCCTGTCTTTTGAGTCCTTTTTCTTACAGAAGTCTTTTCCGTCTGTGAACAACTAAACGATTTTTCTACCACTTTCATTTCTTTCAGTACTTGACTCTCCTCTTTCAGTGCCATCAGGTCTAAGATGAAAAAAGACAAATAGAAGTTAACCCCAGTTTAACAACACAAAACAACAGACATAAAAATGAAAATCAGTTAAAGAAATGTATGACATATGCGAACGCAGAATTCCAGTATAAACAAAGGCACATGGAGGACAGATGTAACCTTGAAGACTAGGGACGAGATATAAAAGTGGAGGAAACGCTCCCTTCTTTGTCACACTCTGCAGCAACCTGTGTTTCTGTATGACTGTCTGACCTTTCTTGCAAGAAACAAACCTTTAAAGAGAGCCTAAGAGTGAATTTGTCTCTTATGCGATGAGAGTCGTTTGATTTTTGCCACGACAGACGTTAATTTACTGGCGTCTGAAAGTGACCTTTGCCATTAAAATTGTTTTAAATGTCTGAAATATTGATGTTAGTTAATATCTTGATATGAAAATGTGGAAATAAACAGCGGCACTGACCATCTCTAACTTGGATAAACTCCTCCTTTGTTCCTTTAGCCCCACTTTTATTCAAATGATGAGCCATATGTGAGGTTGATGAATGATAGGCAAATGTTTTTATTTTCTGCCCGATATACCGTTATTAGGCCTACCTCAAGAACCAGCTGTTAACAATTTGTTCAATATTGACATGGACCATTTTTTTCTGTGACTGACCAACTAATAAAATATTAGTTAACTAAGCCTTTTCTCAACGACTAACATTCAGTAAACTATTAAGGGGGCAGCACTAGTCGAGTGAAACTGACGGCTGTCACCAGACTTTATTTCACATACGTCATTACATCAGAGCAAGACAACATGCACACAGCCCTTATTTACCTATTTCATATGAAAATATTACTCAATCCTAGCAGTGAACATTAACATTTAAATATTAGATGAGCCACAAGTCTTTAAATGCCATTTTTAAATCAGAGCACTATAAGCAACTTTAATAGAAAAAATTAAGCTGAAAGCTGCAGGAGGACAGACCTGTGTAATAGAGGTCTTCGCGGGTCCAAAAATTCATACCCGAACCCGAAGAGACCTGTAAATGTCCTGGACGGAACCGACCCGGACCCGTATTTTATTTTAAAGTGGTAACCGAACCCGTGAAGACCCGAAAAATACCTTAAATGTACTAGTTGGACCCGAACCCGGCTGGGAAGACACAGACCCGACTGTACCCGATCGGCACATATTGCACAGCAAACTGCTATTAACTATAAATAAGTTACGAAGGAAAAAAAACACTTTTTGGCGTAAACTACTGTTAGTAGCGTTGCATACAGACCTCCTTCAGTACATTTACAAGTTAGGCTGTTCTTCTCTCTTGCCGACAGAAAGACCCTTTTTAATCCACTATTCCAGCTTTAATAGTTACTTTAGGGCAGGCTACTCGCGGTCACGGTCGGTGACGAATGACCAATGCAATACTTTTTTTTTTCTCTAAGTCAACTTCGACCGTTGTGTTTACCCTTTTGAACTACAATAATCATACTTTTGCAGATTGTAATAAAGACTCGGCGCAATTGTTTTATTTATTAATTAATTTGTTATTAATATTATTAATTTATTATTAATCTTTTTTTTTTTCAAAAAGGCACAGAACAATGAATGCGGTAAACTTTACTGCGTGCATCTTCAATAACAGTATCTTCTTCAGTAAGATAAAACTATGTTTAGAGCTCCACCTACGGCACCTAGTGGTCATCTTATGAAACTTAAAGGAGGAATTCGCACGTATAGCACGAGACAGCTTGATAGCGTAAATAGCTTATTCTGAAAAGAGTGTATTTTTTCCACCATATTTTCTATCATTACTGTGCTCTCTGAGCCGAGCCTGACCAAAAAATTTAAATATAACAAGATGGTTCTTCTGTATTATTATAAACGTAAGAAACTCTGCTTCTCGCTGCTGCGGTCACACGACACACGTTTTTATTCATTTAATCTTCTTTTTTTTTATTTCCCTCTCACACATTTCTTATAATTTTACAAGTTGCAAGTTACAAAACACGTGCAAAGTGGTGACTGACACTGGCAGGTGCGATGTTCTCCGATCGACTCGGGTATTACACACGTTAAACATACCCGGGACCCGAAGTAATAGATTTGGACCCGACCCGGCTAACCATTTAAAATATAGACCCGAACCCTCACGGGTCCCGGGTCCTCGGGTCTTGGGTCCTCTGTGAAGAGCTCTACTGTGTAGAAAAACACCTGCCAAAGGCAAATGAATTGAGAAAATGTAGAGGACAGTTCATAGGATAGTCCAGCTTTGAGAATGAAAAACAACCTGTTTGTTCCTCAGTATCTTCATGTTTGACTCTGAATGTTTCTTCAATCTTCATGTCTTCACTCTCCTCTTTAATAAATGCCATCTTTATGTTGCATGGATCTCAGTTGCCTCACCAGACGTTTTTATTGTGTTTGGAAACTTTTCCCTGTTTAAGATGACATTTAAATTAACAAGAAAAAAATAAAATAAATCTGTGTGCATCTCAGTCAGCCCTAGTTCACTAGTCAGTGCACAAGTAATGGAGTCAGAGTGATAGTTAATAGACTTAAATTACCTCATTAGACAAACTTTAACTTACTATTCAGTTTTGATTAACATTTAATGATTAGTTTATTATATTTAATCGAGGCATATTAAAAAAAAAACGCTATTGTATTAAGATTGTCATTACAACAACAACAGAACAAATTCCAATTGTTTGTAAAAGTTGTCATTACTCATGTTTGAGTTTGTTCTCGTTGTATTGACTCTGTTTTGAGCAGCAGGTCTCTCAGCCAGCAGCGATTTGAAACAGTGAATCATTTTGTGAATCAACCGATTCAATTGACTCGGAGTTTGTAATTCATGTTTCTGATCTGACTCACTAACAGAGAGAGAAATCAGACTGATCTGTGGATGCGCTTTACTCACAAAATAACGTTCATTATTAGATAAAATCTTACAATGTTACATGCAATAATTATACAGTTTAAATCGCTTGTAAAACACAAAACAGACTGAACGCGTATGAATTTAAACACTTTAGATGATTAAGACTACAAACCTTTCTTCAACTGAAACCATTCACTGATGCAGGAGTGCTGCGCAGCCTTATGACGTCATACCACCAGATCAAAAATAAAAGTCCTGTTCACGCGCTTCTGTGTCTACAATCCAAAAAGTGCACTGATATTTACAGGGAAACACATATGAATAATAAAACCTATGTCAATGGTATTCAGAGTTTTATCCTGAGTGAAAAAAAAAAAAAAATAAAATATATAAAGAAATGAGAAAAATATTATTTTACAAATATTTACAAATAGTAATATTTATAATTTAAATTACTTATTTACAGGGATGGGCAGTATTTTAGATAAATGTATTTAAAATACTTATTTGAAATACAAAATACTATTTTATATTTTGTATTGTAAAGCCTTTGGGAAAAATCTAATGTAATTTGTATTTAAATACATTAAAGATAAGTATTTTGTATTTTCAAAATACATAAAATACTTTGTACCAATCAACCTCTTTATCAGGGTGCTGATTTAGTTCAGACACACCCCTCCCCCAACCTTAAATGTGATGTTTATCTGCTTACCCCCAGGGCATCCAAGATGTAGGTGACTTTGTTTCCTCAGTAGATCACAAACAAAGATTTTTTAGCTAAAACTGGTGCAGTATGTCAGCCATATAATGGGAGTGGATGGGCACCAAACCTTTAAAAGTAAAAAAAGAAACATGCACAGACAAATCCAAATTACACCCTGTGGCTCGTGACAATACATTGATGTCCTAGGACATGAAACGATTGTTTTTTTTGTGAGAAAATGAACAGTATTTATATCATTTTTTACCTTTGATACACAGCAATGTCCATCTGTCCTGAGCATGAGTTTATCATCCAGCTTGTTACATGTGTACGTGCCGTAAGCGGAAACCGGTGAAAAGTCCCGGATGACTTTGTGCAAGCAAACGTAATCTTTTAGCTTTAAATCTGTTTGAACAATCAGGATAAGCACAAGTAATTACCATTTTGAATAGCCGCTATACCCACAATCTCTGTGCTCTGTGTAAACAATGAGTGTCGTATACACACGACAGATCGCTTCCAGTGTTTGCGTATACTACGCCAGAGCGCGTACATGTGTAACGAGTCGGATGCTGAGCTTGTGGTGTATCAGAGGTAAAAATTATATAAATACTGTTCAGTTTCTTGCAAAAAACGATCGTTTCGTGTTTAAGGACATCAATGTATCGTCACGAGTCGCAGGGTGTAATTTGGATTTGTCTGTGCATGTTTTTTTTTTACTTTTAAAGGTCTGGTGCCCATCCACTCCCATTATATGGCTGACAGACTGCACCAGTTTTAGCTAAAAATCTTTGTTTGTGTTCTGCTGAAGAAACAAAGTCACCTACATCTTTGATGCCCTGGGGGTAAGCAGATAAACATCACATTTTAATTTTTGGGTGAACTATCCCTTTAACACTCATGCACGTGAGCTGCAGCAGAGTCAGCATTGGATCAGCGACTTTTCTCAGTTTTCTGCATTAAGGTAAGGGTGTCATCATGATCAATTCCTTGTTGATTAAAGTTAAAATGGTGCATCATTCAGATTTGCCTTAAGAAAACATGAAAGAATAAAAAAGCAACGACACGTGTAGGAGAAAAATAGCGTTAGCTGCCTGTTAGCCAATCAGTTTTGATAGTTGCGATGATGGCTTTTTGTTTCCCACGTATCGACGTGGACACGAAAGGTTCAGTAGACTTTTTACTCTAAATGAATGGTTGTTGTCATGGTGTAAAGAACAGAAACTGCTCTTTGTTAATAACTGGAATCTTTTCTGGGAGCGTCCTAGGCTTTTCTGCGCTGATGGCCTGCACCCCAGCAGAGTCGGAGCAGAACTCCTGTCGGACAACATCTCCAGGACGCTGCGCTCCATTTGACTAGTAAGCAATTCTTCAAATAGTTGCGATGATGGCTTTTGTTATGCACATTTAAACGATAGTATTGGTGCTTTCCAACCTATAAAGACTGTGTCTGTTCCTCGAATAGTGAGGTCAAAACAAAAATTTAATGCAGGATCTAGAAAAAATCTAATCGTCATTAGACCAGAAAAATGCACAATAAATGAACAAAAACAATTTTTAAAGCTTGGGCTCCTAAACATTAGATCACTCGCACCCAAAACACTTATTGTAAATGAAATGATCACAGATAATAGTTTTGATGTACTCTGCTTGACTGAAACTTGGCTAAAACCAAACTATTATATTGGTCTGAATGAGTCTACTCCACCAAACTACTGTTATAAGCATGAGCCTCGTCAGATCGGTCGTGGCGGTGGTGTTGCAACAATATATAGTGATATTTTCAATGTTACTCAGAAAACAGGGTACAGGTTTAATTCATTTGAAGTACTTCCCCTTAATGTTACTCTGTCAGATATGCAAAAGATATCTCTCCTATCTCTTGCTCTGGCTACTGTGTATAGACCTCCAGGGCCGTACACAGATTTCCTAAAATAATTTGCAGATTTCCTTTCAGACCTATTGGTTAATTTTGATAAAGCATTAATTGTTGGAGATTTTAACATTCATGTTGATAATACAAATGATGCGTTAGGACTTGCGTTTACTGACCTGTTAAACTCTTTTGGAGTCAAACAAAATGTCACTGGGCACACTCATCGTTTTAATCATACACTAGATCTAATTATATCACACGGACTTGATATAAATATCGTACCTCAAAGCGATGATGTTACCGATCATTTCCTCGTATCGTGCATGCTTCGTATAATTGTTGTTAACTATATAGCTCCGCGCTATCGCCTGGGCAGAACTATTGTTCCTGCTACCAAAGATAGGTTCACAAATAACCTGCCTGATTTATCTCAACTGCTCTGTGCACCCATAAATAAACATGAACTAGACAAAATGACTAGTAACATACAGATCTGGCCATTAAAAATGCGTCTATTTTCTCGCGGCAGCCTGCAATTCGGCACGCGTGGCCACGCGTCCTACTGCAGGGGCTTCTTCAGGTTTTTTTACAACGTTGTTGCGCTTCATATAATATCCACCAGGTGGCGCAAGGAACAACATTCTGTGGCCAAACCCTGCACAAAGAGGGCTATTTGGACAGTATTTATGTCTGTTGTTTCAATATCTGGTGCCAAAATCGGTAATTCATTCTGTATGTAACGGCAAAGTATTTATAATTTCGTTTCTTTTTTATTAAGTTAATTTAGAAAAAAAAAAAAAAGTTTGGAGCATTTTTGTTCGTTAAACGTAAGCTTTTTGTTTCTTAAAGACCAAGCGGCAGACAGTGAGTTGACCTACTCTGTGTTTCAATTTGCCTTCTCAAATCACGAATTGGCTAAAATAAAATCCATAGATGTAAAATAAGAGATATAAATAATAATAGATATAAATGTGCGCTATTAGGTGCATATCCAATCGTTTGTGCGGAGAGAGCAAAACACATTTTTAGGACATGAAGGCTCAAGTTCTGGAAAATATTTAACCGTTATTTTTTGTCAGACATGATAAATAAATATGTAGAAAGACTTAAATTACTACTTAACGAAAACAAAAAAAACAAATAGAAAACAAAAACTGTTTTTATTATGTAGCTAGTCCGTAGAGATGCATTTCTCTCTAAAGGCGCGCGTCCAACGAGGATATGAGGAGGACTGTTAACTGCATCATCACTGACTCAGAAAACAGTAGTTTCTAAATAAATAATTAAAATATCTCCTCACTATTTGACAGTCATGGTATTTACTTTTGCAAGTGTTTTGTGGCAAGCTTTAAACACCCTTCCGGAACCCTTCCAAGCTGTGCTGAACGTGCGCTCAATGCTGCTGACAGGACCGTCCGAGCCACTCTTGAAAGTCATGGTAGCCTGGTCTCGTGTTTCCACCAGCACTGCAATTTTTTTTTTAATCACCACTGAATGTCTAAAATATAATTTTAGCCTGCATTTGATCTTTGACGGACTAAAATGCAGGGCTATAATACGTCTTAATTCTTAAAAGTGGAACATGAAAATATAATGGATGTACTGCGAAAAAAGTTTTATACTCGACATTGTTTCCAAACGGTTAGTTGGATTCTGGAAACTAGAATTAATTTTAGCATTAATATTTGGAAATAGAAATGTTAAGTTAGTTTCTTTTCCCCAACCGACAACCGACGTCGTTAGTTATTATTAACCGACAAGAGTTAAATTACATTTAAATTTGAACTGATTGGTGGCTGTGACACTTTAAAAACAGCTAAATTCGTTTTCGGGGATTAATTTCACACATGCAAAAAGCAGCATAAACTTCAGAACATATAAATATAAAGAAAGATAATCTATAGTTTGGAGTGTTAAAAATTAATTTTATGTAGTATTATTATTAGTAGTAGTATTTTCTTTAGATTTCTTTTTGCGTTTTTTTTTGTGCTGTACATTATGATGGCGCGCTACCCATGCAGTTAATTAAAGGAAAGGAAACCATTTAGATTTGGCCTTATGTCCATGTAAGTACTATTGCCTATCCTAGTATTATATCCTAATATTGAAAATAATGTAGACAAATAAACAGAAGGCTCATTTTTCAAAACAATAAAGCTTTTATTATATGACTGACAACGAATACAATTGTTAAGTATCACAAGTGCTATAAGGACTAAGATATCAGGATTAAATGATATCTGTTTAAAAAAACTGTTTAACATGAAAAATATAATTTTATTGCATGTCGCGGTGTTATGTGTAGTTGGGACACGGTGTAAGACAAAGAAACAGGTAAGCCAACTCTAGATCAGTGAGTCTCAAGCCACCCCCCTTCCCCTGGTTTGCATTTGTATAGCATAATCATTTACATATAAAAGCTACAGCGAGGCCAAGGTGACATGAATCATGGGGGGTGTCAGGTGCTAAGCCTTCCACATCAATCTTTGGCAGTTCCCGACAATTAGACAATTTAGACAGTTTGCAAAAATATTTACAAGTTTTTTTTTTTATTCCTCTCCAGTTTAAACAGCTCCGATCATTTTAACCTGGAACTAGGCTTATAGTAGGCTATGTGAAACCGGAGGGAAGTGTTGTGAGGCCCGTTTCACACCGCAAGCGTGAGCAGCGCGTATTTTTTTCCGGCGCCCATGTTAACAAATGAGTGCATTCACCGGCAGCAGGAGCAGCGCTGAAGCGATGGTTTCGGCGCCGAGTCTAATTTTTGCTGCGCTGCTCACGGCCATCAGCGGCAGTATAAAGAGTGAAATGTTTATGAATAGCCGAATGGGGGTGGGGGTGAATGCTGTCTGTTGCCTTGTAGTCAACATTATTGTGACTTTTTGCCCGCCATGTCATTTCGTAGGAGTGGGAGACACGTGTCCAAACCAAAGCCAAAGCACCCGCTAAAAGTTTATGTTTGGGGAGCAATATCCAGTCTGGGTCCGGGACCGATTGCAATCTTCGAAGGCATAATGTCTTTCTTTGAAAATGCTATTATAACAGAAACTGCTGCCCCATACATTAGGGAAAACATCGGAGTACATCACCGTTTTTTCCAGGACAATGACCCGAAGCACACTGCTGCAGGCAGACTCATTGAACAGGGTATAAACTGGGTTAAGACTCCCGCCGAATCCCACGACATGACTCACATTAAAAATGGTGTGGAATGTTCTGATAGATTATATTCGAAAAGTAGCAAAACCAACTACACAGTCTGACTTAATTAATGCCATAAATAAATTCTGGTTTGAGGAACTTACAGCAGTGGCATGCAACAAGTACATAAACAGACTGTTTAAAGTTCTTCCGGCTGTGGTGAAGCATCGGCGTGGACATACTGGAATGTAACAATGTATAAAGTTGTTTAAAAATGTCTAAGCATTGGCAAAACTGTAAAATAAAAATATAACGTACATTAATGATCACTTGAATAAATAAGCTTTTTGACGTTGTTGTTGAGAATCGACTGTTATCAAAAACATAAAATAATACTTATAATACTGATAAAAATGCATAAACACGAGTTTAATGCATAAACAAACCTGCGTGACCATAGTAACCCAGGATTATCAGAGATAGGTTTATTAATATTTTATTTTGAGTTAAGAAATTATTATATTAATTGTTATAGAAATTAATACCATATTAAATAATTATATAGGCGATGCTGTATATGCCAATGCTGTCTGTGGGCGATGTAGACAGCTTTCACATTTAAGTGTATCATGAATAAATATTCCATGTACTTCAAATTAAATAGCCCTACAAGAAACATTTCATGCATCCCACACAGTCTTGTCCATTAACTGATCCTCATTTTGTCCGTATTATTCGTTTATATTCGTTATTTTCACCTTCATTTTGATCTCTTTACATAACATTCTGAATGTTAATGATACTGTAAAGGTTCTATGACAGTTTTTTTTTTTTTTACTGGAATGCAGTTTAAAGGTTAAATTTAACATATATTGTATTTTATGTAGTCTAATTAATAGACAAATCATTGAAGAGTGAATTATTCACGTAGTTTCATTTGGAAATAATTTATCGTCACACAGTGAAATAGGCCTAAATTCCTTCTATTAACTGATAGTCTTTTTTCCGTATTTGTATTAATATTATTATCATTATCATTATTATTACTATTACTAATATTATTATTATTAGCCTTTATATACAATTACTATTGTATATATTTTTATTTTCGTTTATATTCGTTTCCCCCCCTTAATTTGGCTCTCTTTACTTAACGTTCATGTAAATGATACTGTACATGCTTGACATATGCTATATGACTGATTTTTACTGGAATGTTTAAAGGTTGAATTGAACATATTTTATTTTGTTTTGTCTAATTAATAGACTAGACTATATAAATACTAAACTGTTTTACTGAGGAATGAATCATTCACGTAGTCTCATTTGTAAATGAAAACATGCTCATTTGTCGTCACACACGGGGATAAATACAATCAAAAAGTCAAAACTTTATTGGCATAATTGTCAGGCGTTAAAAATAAATAGCCCTAACCAGTTATTAAAATAATAATAGCCTCAGATTAGATTCAGAATGTTAAGAGATCGAAATGAAGGGGAAAATAATGAATATAAACGAATAATACATTTATTACGGAAAAAAGAGGATCAATTAATGGATAAGACTGTGGGATGCATAAAATTTTTCTTGCAGGGCTATTTAATTTGAAGTACTTTATGTAATATTTATTCATGATAAACTTTTGAATGCTGTCTACATTGCGCACAGACAGCATTCGCATATACAGCATTGCTTATTGTTAATATAACAACTTAATATTGTATTAATTTCTATAACAATTAATATAATCATTTCTTAAGTCAAAATAAAATATTAATAAACCTATCTCTGATAATCCTGGGTTATGGTCACGCAGGTTTGTTACAAACGCATGCATTAAAACATAAGGATGTCGTTACCTCGACAAAATGATCTTGTGGCCACGACATAATATGACGTTCCCACGAATTAATATCTCGTGGCAACGGCATTGTCACGTATCTGGTCGATCCTGTCATCATGAACTCTTGCACCACACATTCTTGGACTGCATTCCCCACAAGCCACTGCACCAATCACTGCACACACCTGCTCCTCGTTTTCCACTGCACTGATTGCTGCACACACCTGTTTCACATTTACTCACATGCATTTAAGCCACAGTCACACACACTTCCGGGCGAAGTCTTATTGTTCCATCTGGTCTTTATTTCAGAGCGTTTCTTTCCGTGTTTGTTTTTCCCTGTGTTTGATTCCTGGACTCCTCCCCGTGTTTGATTCTCGCTGCCGATCTTCTGCCTGTGTTTGACTACTCTTTGGATTATCCTCGTTGTTGTTGTACTAAACTAAAGCATGCTCTTAATGCAATGAAACAGGAAGTTACTGTAACTCAGGCATGCAATGTCCAATCTGCCCCAAACTTCACATGTTTGATAAGAGTCCTGGCCTGAACACTTTTACGTGCCAATATTCAGTTATAGTCATAGCGTCACCTACTGTCAACAGGAAGTGACATGTTTAACACTGTGATACACTATTAGCAACACACTAAAAAAGCCATTGGGTGCTAAACTAGTTTAAAACATACTCAAACGTGCTAGCAACACTTACTTAGTGCTAAAGCATGTTGTTAAAGACAAAAAACAGGAAGTTGTTGTAATGCATGCAAACAATGCCCAATCTGCCCCAAACTTCACATGTTTAATAAGAGTGCTGGCCTGTAGATATCCACATGCCCATATTCGGTTATAGTCATAGTGCCACCTGCTGGCAGCTGGAAGTGACATGTTTAACACTATGATGGACTGTTAAAAGCACAGCAAAATATGCCATATTGTGCTAACTATGCTAGAAACACTTACTAATTGCTAATAATGCCATGAAAGAGGAAGTTGTTGTAATTCAGCCATACAATGTCAGATCTGCCCCAAACTTGACATGTTTGATAAGAGTCCTGGCCTGAAAACATCTAAAGGCCAATATTCCTTTACAATCATAGCGCCACCAGCTGGCAACAGCAAATTATTTGTTTTACACTAACTTAAACATGCAATGTACAATTTGCACCAAACTTCACATGTTTAATAAGAGTGCTGGCCTGTAGATATCCACATGCCCATATTCGGTTATAGTCATAGTGCCACCTGCTGGCAGCTGGAAGTGACATGTTTAACACTATGATGGACTGTTAAAAGCTCAGCAAAATATGCCATATTGTGCTAAATATGCTAGAAACACTTACTAATTGCTAATAATGCCATGAAAGAGGAAGTTGTTGTAATTCAGCCATACAATGTCAGATCTGCCCCAAACTTGACATGTTTGATAAGAGTCCTGGCCTGAAAACATCTAAAGGCCAATATTCCTTTACAATCATAGCGCCACCAGCTGGCAACAGCAAATTATTTGTTTTACACTAACTTAAACATGCAATGTACAATTTGCACCAAACTTCACATGTTTGGCAAGAGTCTTGGCCTGAAGACATCTAAAGGCCAATACGCCACCTGTTGGCAGCAGGATATGTCATGACTTACACTCAAGCATGCCATGTTCAATCTCCACCAAACTTCATATGTTTGATAAAAGCGCTGGCCTGAAGACATCTGCATGCCAATATTCAGTTGTAGGCATAGCACCACCAGCTGGCACCAGGAATATTGGCACATGTCAATGACTTTGGCATATTCCTTCTACATTTACTTTGTTAATAGCATAGTGCCCACCATTTGTCACCGATCCGCGGTGAGCCCAGGTCCGAGGGCCCGTTCATCGCTGCTTGCAGCTTTAATTTTGCTTGTTTCTTTGTCTCATTAGGTGATTTAATGCCATTAACTCCCATTCTGACTCTGTACCAGTGTGCTGACTATTGGTACTAGGAAGCTGGTTGAGATGCACCCAGAGATCTAGTTGGTGTTTGCTTTTTCTTTCTGTTAGTTGTTCTAATCGTTAACAGCCCTGCTGAAAAAAACCCAGCTACAACCAGCCTAGGCTGTTTGGCTGGTTTTAGAGGGGTTTTGACCAGCTAAAACCAGCTACTTCCAATTTAAACTAGCTAAGACCAGCCAACCAGCCTAGGCTGGTTTCAGCTGTGTTTTTTTTTTCAGCAAGGAGGACAAAGTGTCCAAACACACTGTAAAACTCCTGGTGAAGCAAATGACACTACATTATTATAAATATGGCGTTTATTAAAAAGGAAAGTGAAGAGATGAAGATTAAATAGAAATTCAGAGTCAAACATGAAGCTATTGAGGAATAACAGGTTGGTTTTTATTCTCAAAACTGAGCTCACTCATTTGATTCTTATTAATATGTCCAGCTCTACAGAAATAGAGATATGAAAATAATACAGATGTAGCCTAGATGTTTTCAGATATGATGGTGATGTAGGCTTCCACTTCACTCAGAATGTCATTGTAGGAGTCACAGGGTGGCTTCAGGACAGAGAGCACATCTTCCACTAACACTATGGCTTTATCCAGGCTCCTCTGCTTGTTCCCTTGTTTACACAAAAGCTCAATGATTCTTGCACTGCTCTGCACTAGTTCTCCCAGACCCAAAGACAGAACAGACTGTCCACACTGTTCCACTGGAGGCATTACACTCCCCAGATCACTCTTTGCCAGTCTAACAGTGACTAGAGGACCGAAGACATCCCCCAGAAGTCCCAGAGTTTCCTGATGCAGATCCTTTATCACTGCAGCCTTGACTTTCTGTGACACTCCAGATAAAGCAATCTGGTCATATAGAGCAGGTTCAATGCTTTTACGGACATGTTTGTCCTCCCTCTCAGAAGCATCAAGGATTAGGTGCATTACATCTCTCACCCTGGTGCAGTTTTTCTCAATACTTTCACTTTCATCTGCTAAGACTGTAGGGAAAGGGCTTTGGTCCAGGTGAGTATTGAGTATCACCAGCAGCCTGTTGGTGATGTAGAAGTATTTGTGCACATAGTGGTGAAGGGTCTGGGTGGACCTTATCAGCTCTTCCTTCTCAAGTTCATCTTTCTTGTCAAAGAACGGAAGAGACAGCATTCTGGTGGCTTCTGTTGTTAAAGAGGACACACAAACAAACAAATCCATTACATTGCATTTTAATCTTGTCAAATGCAAAAAGTTTTTTTTATGTAATTGTGTTTTGCATAAGTTTAATAAAAAAAATTAAAAAAAATATCAGGAGACATTGGTAAATGTTGTTAAACAATTTATTTCAGTGAACAGAGAAAGACGTTAGCAGACAGAAAGATTGCAGCATACACAATTTAACAAACACCTTAAAGGTGCCATAGAATGGAAAACTGAATTTACCTTGGCATAGTTAAATAATAACATTTCAGTACATGGACATGACATACTGTGAGTCTTAAACACCATCGTTTCCTCCTTTTTATATAAATCTAGTGTTTGCAAAAGACCACCGAAAAATAGGTCAATTCCAACATAACACCGACTGTTACGAAACTTTCCCGGGATCGTTAAGTTACGCCTCCAACATTTGCATCGCCCAATCATCATTAACGTCAGTACATAAGTAAAACAAGGCAAGCCACTGAAGGGACACGGTTAGCTTAATGCTAGCGCTAGCCTGTTACATTGCAATACATAGGATTTCACTTACCACATAAACAGAGAGATGACTGTGCTGATGATGGTGAATGATGGAGAAATAACTGCGCTGATGATGGAGAATGATTTACAGATCTTGAGAATCACTGACAAACAGCTGAACGTGTGTGGTAAGGAAGCACTCCCTCTGCATTGTAACTTTACACAGAGCACATGCATCACAGTAATGAGACTAAAATGTCGGCAATTCAAAACGGCAGATTCAACAAACCGCATATTAAAAGCGGCTAGAGCTCCTAATTATATATATATATTTATCCGTGTGCGAGCTATAGAGATGAGCAGCTCTGTGAAACATCCAATCAGAGCAGAGCTCATTAATATTCATGAAGCTTCCAAATAAGGCAATAACAGAGCATTTCATTCTAGGGACAAATCCTAGGGTTGTAAATGGACCTGTAAAACCATTTCTGGAGATTTTTTGCCCTCTCCTATGCCATATACCTTCTATGTAGATATCAGAGAACAATTTAAAATATTCTCTCAATGCATTGTATGGCACCTTTAAAAATGATTACATTAAGTATTATGAATACCCAAATAGTAAAAGCATATGGTATTCACGAAAAAATATAGAGCTTTATTGGTGAAATGATCAAGAGAATGCATATCTTACTTTTTTGTTATACTTAGTATATGTGGCTTAAAGTTAAACAAATGATTTTCCTACATCATAGTTTAATCTCTTAATCAACTCATTTTGATTCAACTATATTCAGTGAACTATATTTTCACTCATCTCAATTCTTATTCTGACCTCAGTTATGCTATCCTGATATTTTACAGATGCTGGTTTGAATTCTTTCAAAGCTTCGTCATACTCTTTTAGGGCTTTCTCAAGTTTATCACGCTCAATACTCCCTATAATGGCCCCGATAATCATATCAATCCCCAAAAACACCACCCCAAGTGCAACTAAAGCTGCACCACTTGCTGCTACTTTAATCAAAGTGGATGTTATGTTTGCCAGAATTGTTCCATTGTGAATTAGCCAACCAACTACAACAAAGGAAGCTACGCCTCCACAAGCACAAACTCCATGAAGAGCATTTTTGACTATTTGATAGTCTGGAACAGACAGATTCTTGTGTCCCAGTTTCTCATACAGTGTCGGCTCCAGCTTCTCCTTCAGCTGCATGTCAATCTTCTCTACTTCTGCCTGGATCTCGTGTATGCATTCAATGATTACATCACAGTTCTCCTTCAAAGTAGCTTTCTCGTCCAGGGTGATCGGACTGAAAGACCAACCTAAGTGCTTCTTAAGAGTCTCAGCGAGTTGGTTGGTGGCTCGGAAGTTATTTTCCATCAGATTTAGAAGCTCTTGATTTTTCCGGATGAGCTTCTCCCTTCTTTCTGGATTTCCAGGATAGAAGATATCATTCCAAGACATTTTTATTTCTTTATATTGGGGTTTTGAAATAAAGAGAGAAACAATAATTTAGAAATATTTGATACAAGTGATTGTGATAAATAGTAGTTAATAAGACTATTAAAGCAGTGAAACAAATGACAGTTCGCAGTCCACTGACAGAAAAAACAAGATTGAAAATATGCGATTTCCTATTTAGAAATGTAATCAGAACTGACAGAGAAAGAGAGTCATTTTTACAGTGTTACATTTATAAAGTGACAAATGGGTGTTTTACCAAATTTAGTAATATAGTAATAGTATTCTTGCCCACCTGGGTTTATTCTGAAGACCTAAAGAAAGTCCGAGCTGTAGCTTGTGCTGCTGCTGCTTCTTCTGCTTCTGATGCCCTTGAGTGGGTGATACAGATCTCAGCATGTAACACACTGCGTATATCGATTCCTGAAGATCACTGGACAGAAAGCAACTGCTTACAAAGCATGCATCTGCTTAATCACTTTCAGTATGACACACACACACACACACACACACACACACACACGCCCGCCCATAGGTTAGCACAGAAAATATAATAATAACCTTAGAAAACTAACTCAGTTTCTTTTAAATTTAATAAAAGTTAAAATTATATATATATAATATATATATATATATATATATATATATATATATATATATATATATATATATACACACACACACACACACACACACATATATATATATATATATATATATATATATAATTTTAACTTTTATTAAAATTTAAATAGAAACTAAGTATACACACACAGATGCATCTCAATAAATTAGAATGTCATGGAAATGATCATTTATTTCAGTAATTCAACTCAAATTGTGAAATTGTGTATTAAATAAATTCAATGCACACAGACTGAAGTAGTTTAGGTCTTTGGTTCTTTTAATCATGATAATTTTGGCTCAGATTTAACAAAAACCCACCAATTCACTATCTCAACAAGTTAGAATACTTCATAAGACCGATAAAAAATGTTTGCCTTCTGGAAAGTATGGTTATTTACTGTATATGTACTCAGTACTTGGTAGGGTCTGCTTTTGCTTTAATTACTGCTTTAATTACTGCCTTAATTTTGCGTGGCATGTAGGTGATCAGTCTGTGGCACTGCTGAGGTGGTATGGAAGCCCAGGTTTCTTTGACTGTGGCCTTCAGCTCATCTGCAATTTTTGGTCTCTTGTTTCTCATTTTCCTCTTAACAATAGGTTCAGGGGCCTCATTTATAAAACTTTCTTACGCACTGATTTGATCTTAGAGTGTTCGTACGATCAAATCCACGTCAAAGTACAGATTTATAAAAACCGTCTTTGACGTGGAAAAGTACTTATCTCCACGTCAGATTCCAGCTTGGCGTACGACCGTTTCCTTGTGGTAATGCCTGGTATTGCAGATAGTTCAGCCTCACTATAATTTGATTTCTTGCGCTCCTTTTTACTTGCCATTGTCACAGAGTTTTTGCTTTAGGAATGAGCTCATTTTATGTTAATTAATTAAGCAGGGGCGTTTCGACGGCGGAACATTCAGCTGCACACAATTCCACGATCATTTGTGATTTATAACCGAATGACTGGCGTACGCATGGATTTCGTGGTACGTTCGTTTTCTCTGAATCGCTCTTACGATCAAATCAGAAAAGTTCTTAGATAAAATCAAGGATGGTTTCTACGCAAGTCTTTATAAATGAGGCCCCTGGTCTGGTGAGTTTGCTGGCCAGTCAAGCACACCAACACCATGGTCATTTAACTAACTTTTGGCAACTTTGGCAGTGTGGGCACGTGCCAAATCCTGCTGGAAAATGAAACCAGCATCTTTAAAAAGCTGGTCAGCAGAAGAATGCATGAAGTGTTTTTAAATTGCTTGGTAAACAGGAGCAGTGACTTTTCAAAAAAACACAGTGGACTGTAGAAGAATTTTCCTTTCTCAAATAAAACTCTGAAGAGGTTTTGAAGCCAGTAAGACTTTGAGCATTCAACAAAGCCGAGTTACATTTGCAAAGGCAACTCCTGAACATGTGTTCTGTACTCACATATATACTCCTAAAGCTGTTAACCATAAACCATCTATACATAATTGTATTTTAGGACCAGACATTTACCATATATGGGTTTCAGGACAGAATAGTTCCTGAAGGGTTATCGGTAACACTTTACAATAAGGGTACATGAATAATCATGTACTAATGCCTAAATTAATACTTAATTCATCACCTACTAATGATTATTCAAGGCATTAAATAATTATGAACTAAAGAAGAATCATACGGATTCATGGATGAATAATGGCAGACTTAACTACATGTTAGTACTGTCACAGTCTGGTGGGTTGAGGAGTGGAGATGGAGGTGAAGGAGACTGGAGTAAATCAAATACTGATATTTATTAATAAAACAAACGTAAACATGGAGCTGAACAAACAGAAGTAACAATACATCGACGGACAATGGGAGTGTTACGGTTTACGTGCTGGACGAAGCGAGACGAGATAAACAATTAACAGTATATACATTTAATAAAGTCTTCAGAGATACAGGCAGGAACTGGCAGGAACACAGAATAATCCACACACGAACACATTAAACGATTAAAGACCGACCTTGAACTCATGAAACAGACAGACTTATAAAGACACACTAATCAATGTACACAGGTGACGGGGATCAGGGCAAACGAGGGAAAAACCAAATCACACAGAATCAACAGGGGGAGACAATGGGCGAAACCAAAGACATAAACAGACAGAACTGTGACAGGGAGAGTGCAAACACAGACTTTTTAAACACTACAAACAGGGCGTGGTACAAACGAGATAACTGGATAACGAGGGGGAAACACAAATATGGGCATAGACTAAACCAACTAGAACTAAACACTAGGGGGAGACAAGGACTAAACCAAATTAATTAAGAAACATAGGGGGGAAACAGAAGGAAAACCTGAACAGAACAGAGACATACCCCCCCATTACCCCCCCCCCCCCCCCCCAAAGGCACGTCTCGCGCCTAATAACATCCATAGGGGAGGGAGGGTGGGTGCCCTGGAGACCGTTAGGTAGGGACACAGGGGACACAGGATACAGGGGTGGTCTCCAGGGCGGATCAGGGAGCTCCAGAGGCCATGGCCGGGTTAACAGTTCAGGAGGCCATGCCGGATCTGGGAGCTCAGGAGGCCATGGCTGGGTAACCAGTCCTGGAGGCCATGGCGGATCTGGGGGCTCAGGAAGCCATGGCCGAGTAAACAGTCCAGGTGGCCATGGCAGATCTGGGGGCTCAGGAGGCCATGGCCAGGTAACCAGTCCAAGAGGCCATGGTGGGTCTGGGAGCTCAGGGGGCCATGGCCGGGTAAACAGTCCTGGAGGCCATGGCGGATCTGGGGGCTCAGGAAGCCATGGCCAAGTAAACAGTCCACGGGGCCATGGCAGAT
>NC_133364.1:52193132-52249905 GCF_049309525.1 Garra rufa
TTAGTTCTTCATTAGTTCTTGATTAATACATGTCTTAACTAATCATTAGTTCATAGTCAAGAAATTACTAATTCACGAATTAATGCATGATAATTCATGTACTGTTATTGCAAAGTGTTACCTGCTAAATGTTCTGTGCAGCAACAAAAAAATCGTATTTGGACAAATTACATAAAAGTAGCTTTATTTTTTATATCCCGCGATCCAGCATAGGTTCGGAGAACTGATAAATGTTTAAAAGGCCTAGCATGCCAAGCCATTAACTAATCAGTAGCGTTAACCACTTTAAAGGAGATATTTTGAATTTCACTGACATTGTGGTGGAGTCAGCATTGTGAAAACATCAAATGTTTAAATATAAATATAGTATGGCAGAAACTCACCTGTTCCCCACTCACATTCCTCTGGGACATAAGAGTAAACTGGTTTTTGCTAGAAGGGAGACAGGATTCGCTACTGGGCATGCGCACATCAATCTAACGTTATTATTATCACACTGTACAACAATAATACTGTTTTTGTATTATAGTAAGGGCTAAGTTTAGGGTTGGGGTAGGTGTAGACATAAAAAAAAACCACAATCTAATAGGTAGAAAAATTAATTTAATTGTTAGTCTTCCGGTCGGAGATGTATACCTTCTAGCCAACACAGGTAAACCATACGTTGTTTGAGGTCTTGGGAGAATATAGTAAATTGAACGATAGCGCCATCTGCTGTTTTGCAAGAGGAAGTTGCTCAATTGCATTTGTGAGAAGATATGGACGCATTTGTGAGAAAATCTGTCTGTACACATGTGAGAAACCAAGTTTTCCTCACAAAAAGTATACACATTTGCAACACACAATGCATATATTTGTTATACCTCTGCATTTTCTCTCAAATTGACTTGTGTTTGTGCATAGTACTTTTTGTTTGTTTTGAAAGTCGATTTTTTCTTTGCAAAGCAGATTGTGTTTGTTTGCAAAATGCTGTATTTATTTGTTTAATTTTGGCACATAAATAACTCCATAAAAGACCACCATGACCACCAGCAGGAGTCGTACAGTAGCGGTATCAACATTAAGTGACATGGCATCTGACGCACGGAAGCTGCGGCAGCAGTGACCGTGACACGGTCCATCTGCAAATGTCACAAGTGTCACTGGCACTGAGGCTCCAGTGCGTCAGATGCCATGTAACTTAATGTTAAAACATGAAGTAACGCACGCCGTACAAGTGTCCGTTATTACTGATGCGCAAACGCACTCACTGTATATGCACTACAAGACATCATATTTCTGCTTGAACACAGTTCAGTATATTCACGTAGTTATATTCAGCGAGTGTTTTATAATGAATGCTCACGTGTTTTGAATACGTTTGCCAGGATTAGTGGTGTTTATGTACATATGGGCATCAGACGCTCCAAAACACCCTTTTCTTTTTTCATCTGTGAGGACCCAACCTAGCGATTTGCCAGGACCTTTCTCGCTAATCTAAAATATTAAAATAATGGCCTGACGCTTTACTATTGGGGCTCTGGCAGCTAAGGTTAGCTACACTGGCTAATTAAACCTATTGAACGGTATCACCGAACTACAGGCGAGCTTAGCTAATGTCACGTATTTAAATGGGTGAGCATGAGAAGAGAGACTACATAAATTCACTTGTCACTCAGTTTAAGACGTTAAATTAGTTATCTTCCTCAGTAAACACCCTTTTGTTAGCCATGGCTGATAGAACCTCACTCACTCGCTCCTCAGTCAGACTGACTGCGGCAGCAGCGGGGAAACGTGCAGATGGGAGTTTTGCTTACTCAAACATGTTCTGAGGGCAGAAAGGAAAATGATTGGTTTACAGATTCAACCAATGAAATTGAAGCAGAGGCGGGGTCAGGAAATTTGGACGTGAAGAGGGAAATCCTTCAGACAGATACGTTATTAACGCTTCGTGTGAGACATTTATTGCAAGGTAAGTGAATTTACCATGTATTTATAAAAAAAAAATCTACATATGTGTCGTTTACTAAGATAACTACCGAACAATACGATCATATCCTATGCATTTTCATTTGACTGCTTCATCAGTCGATCGCACCAAAGCTGCTTAAGTGGTAAATGTAGTAAAACATGCTTTTCTAATGCTACGCGCTGTCTGTGAAACCGATATGAGCGAAAACAAAACTCAAATCTCTGTTATGTTTCATCAGTTTGCGTTAGCATTAGCGCTACTCTCAGGAGTTTACTCTATAAGTTCGTTTTAGTGTTTTTTACTGAACTGTGTGCTGCTCTCAGGGCAGGAGTAATCAATATTAAAATTACTGATATTTGATATTTTTACTGAACTGTGCGCTGCTCTCAGGGCAGGAGTAATCAATATTAAAATTACTGATATTTTACTGAACTGCAGCTGCTCTCAGGGCAGGAGTAATCAATATTAAAATTACTGATATTTTTACTAAACTGCAGCTGCTCTCAGGGCAGGAGTAATCAATATTAAAATTACTGATATTTTACTGAACTGCAGCTGCTCTCAGGGCAGGAGTAATCAATATTAAAATTACTGATATTTTACTGAACTGCAGCTGCTCTCAGGGCAGGAGTAATCAATATTAAAATTACTGATATTTTACTGAACTGTGTGCTGCTCTCAGGGCAGGAGTAATCAATATTAAAATTACTGATATTTTTACTGAACTGTGCGCTGCTTTCAGGGCAGAAGTAATCAATATTAAAATTACTGATATTTGATATTTTTACTGAACTGTGCGCTGCTCTCAGGGCAGGAGTAATCAATATTAAAATTACTGATATTTTACTGAACTGCAGCTGCTCTCAGGGCAGGAGTAATCAATATTAAAATTATATTAAAATTACTGATATTTTTACTGAACTGTGTGCTGCTTTCAGGGCAGGAGTAATCAATAGTAAAATTATATTAAAATTACTGATATTTTTACTGAACTGCAGCTGCTCTCAGGGCAGGAGTAATCAATATTAAAATTACTGATATTTGATATTTTTACTGAACTGTGTGCTGCTCTCAGGGCAGGAGTAATCAATATTAAAATTATATTAAAATTACTGATATTTTTACTGAACTGCGTGCTGCTCTCAGGGCAGGAATAATCAATATTAAAATTATATTAAAATTACTGATATTTTTACTGAACTGCAGCTGCTCTCAGGGCAGGAGTAATCAATATTAAAATTACTGATATTTGATATTTTTACTGAACTGTGTGCTGCTCTCAGGGCAGGAATAATCAATATTAAAATTATATTAAAATTACTGATATTTTTACTGAACTGTATGCTGCTCTCAGGGCAGGAGTAATCAATATTAAAATTATATTAAAATTACTGATATTTTTACTGAACTGCAGCTGCTCTCAGGGCAGGAGTAATCAATATTAAAATTACTGATATTTTTACTGAACTGTGTTCTGCTCTCAGGTCAGGAGTAATCAATATTAAAATTACTGATATTTTTACTGAACTGTGTTCTGCTCTCAGGGCAGGAGTAATCAATATTAAAATTACTGATATTTTTACTGAACTGTGTGCTGCTCTCAGGGCAGGAGTAATCAATATTAAAATTACTGATATTTTTACTGAACTGTGCAGCTGCTCTCAGGGCAGGAGTAATCAATATTAAAATTACTGATATTTTTACTGAACTGTGTGCTGCTCTCAGGGCAGGAGTAATCAATATTAAAATTACTGATATTTTTACTGAACTGCAGCTGCTCTCAGGGCAGGAGTAATCAATATTAAAATTACTGATATTTTTACTGAACTGCAGCTGCTCTCAGGGCAGGAGTAATCACTATTAAAATTACTGATATTTTTACTGAACTGTGTGCTGCTCTCAGGGCAGGAGTAATCAATATTAAAATTACTGATATTTTTACTGAACTGTGCAGCTGCTCTCAGGGCAGGAGTAATCAATATTAAAATTACTGATATTTTTACTGAACTGTGCAGCTGCTCTCAGGGCAGGAGTAATCAATATTAAAATTACTGATATTTTTACTGAACTGTGTTCTGCTCTCAGGGCAGGAGTAATCAATATTAAAATTACTGATATTTTTACTGAACTGTGCAGCTGCTCTCAGGGCAGGAGTAATCACTATTAAAATTACTGATATTTTTACTGAACTGCAGCTGCTCTCAGGGCAGGAGTAATCAATATTAAAATTACTGATATTTTTACTGAACTGTGCAGCTGCTCTCAGGGCAGGAGTAATCAATATTAAAATTACTGATATTTTTACTGAACTGTGCAGCTGCTCTCAGGGCAGGAGTAATCACTATTAAAATTACTGATATTTTTACTGAACTGTGCAGCTGCTCTCAGGGCAGGAGTAATCAATATTAAAATTACTGATATTTTTACTGAACTGCAGCTGCTCTCAGGGCAGGAGTAATCAATATTAAAATTACTGATATTTTTACTGAACTGTGTTCTGCTCTCAGGGCAGGAGTAATCAATATTAAAATTACTGATATTTTTACTGAACTGTGTTCTGCTCTCAGGGCAGGAGTAATCAATATTAAAATTACTGATATTTTTACTGAACTGTGTTCTGCTCTCAGGGCAGGAGTAATCAATATTAAAATTACTGATATTTTTACTGAACTGTGTTCTGCTCTCAGGGCAGGAGTAATCAATATTAAAATTATATTAAAATTACTGATATTTTTACTGAACTGTGTTCTGCTCTCAGGGCAGGAGTAATCAATATTAAAATTACTGATATTTTTACTGAACTGTGTTCTGCTCTCAGGGCAGGAGTAATCAATATTAAAATTACTGATATTTTTACTGAACTGTGTTCTGCTCTCAGGGCAGGAGTAATCAATATTAAAATTACTGATATTTTTACTGAACTGTGTTCTGCTCTCAGGGCAGGAGTAATCAATATTAAAATTATATTAAAATTACTGATATTTTTACTGAACTGTGTTCTGCTCTCAGGGCAGGAGTAATCAATAGTAAAATTACTGATATTTTTACTGAACTGTGTTCTGCTCTCAGGGCAGGAGTAATCAATAGTAAAATTACTGATATTTTTACTGAACTGCAGCTGCTCTCAGGGCAGGAGTAATCACTATTAAAATTATATTAAAATTACTGATATTTTTACTGAACTGTGTTCTGCTCTCAGGGCAGGAGTAATCAATATTAAAATTACTGATATTTTTACTGAACTGTGCAGCTGCTCTCAGGGCAGGAGTAATCAATATTAAAATTACTGATATTTTTACTGAACTGTGTTCTGCTCTCAGGGCAGGAGTAATCAATATTAAAATTACTGATATTTTTACTGAACTGTGTTCTGCTCTCAGGGCAGGAGTAATCAATAGTAAAATTACTGATATTTTTACTGAACTGCTGCTGCTCTCAGGGCAGGAGTAATCAATAGGTTCATATTACTGTTATTTGTAGTGTACTCACATCAAAGTATTTCTGTATTACTATACTTTGAATGGGAATTTAAGGCTGACCTTAAAAACATTTCAGATGCTGTGCAACAAGATTGGTCCACTGGTTAGTCAGGTTATGCCATCCCCATTTCAAATGCATTTCCATCGTGCATTATTTGCATTAACCCTTTATCACACAAGCCAAAAACCACCTCAAGAAATTCCATTTTTTTTCCTAGAGGCTTCCAAGTCCTAGCTTTGTACATTTAAATGTTTTCCTTATTCCTTGGTTTCCTTGGATTACCTTAAAAAACAAATTTAAAACACCTGGTTTAAACCAGTCCTGTTCCTGGAGATCTGCCTTCCTACAAAATCAGGTTCAGACTTAATCAAACAAACATTAACCAGCTAATTAAGATCTTCAAGAGCACTTGATAATTACAGACAGGTTTGTTTAAACAGGATTTGAGCTGGACTCAATACAGTGTTCTAAGAAAAAAATATTATAACTGATTGGTTGCATACCCACATGGAAAGAACCTATATGAGGATATATATGCATATATGAAACCTATATATGCAGTATATATGCACATATATGATAATATATGTGACCCTGGACCACAAAACCAGTCATAAGGTTAAATTTTACAAAACTGAGATATATACATCATATGAAAGCTCAATAAATAAGCTTTCTATTGCTGTATGGTTTGTTAGGATAGGACAATATTTGGCCGAGATACATCTATTTGAAAATCTGGAATCTGAGGGTGCAAAAAAATCAAAATCCTGAGAAAATCACCTTTAAAGTTGTGCAAATTAAGTTCTTAACAATGCATATTACTAATCAAAAATTACATTTTGATAGGTTTACAGTAGGAATTTTACAAAAAATCTTAATGTAACATGATCTTTACTTAATTTCCTAATGATTTTTGACATAAAAGAAAAATCAATAATTTTGACCCATACAATGTATTTTTGGCTATTGCTACAAATATACCCCAGCGACTTAAGACTGGTTTTGTGCTCCAGGGTCACATATATGCTGCATATATGCGTATATATGCCACATATAGGCAAAATTGAGGTGCGTATATGTGCATATCAGGTCATATAGGTCTCCTGTATTGCTTCTTTATATCCACATATAAGCCCTATATGTACATACAAGATATGTTTCCTATATAGCTCATGGCAGGATCTGGTCATTTTAGGTCATATCTCACTTTGGCAACTGTTATACATGATGCCTAGCTCATATTTTCTATTACCAAGGCAATAACTAAGAACTAACTAAAAAAAAAAAATGCAAAAAACTTATGTGCGAACACGTGAAATTGCCCACACGGAAATAACCTATATAAACATATGTTTTAATATAGGTTTTGATATAGGTTTGTAATATATGTGACATATATAAAACTGGCTGTTTTCCTATATTATATGAACATATATGCACATATATGTGTACATATATATTAAAACATATATGTTTATATAGGTTATTTCCGTGTGGGTATACATCTTGCCTGCAATTAATAATAATAATGCTCTGTAACAATACATTGTTTTTTTTTTTTTTTTTCTCAGGACAGCAAGACCAGAATAGGAAAGAAACAAAAACTCTGGCCATATTCACTTTGTATCAGCAGCTTCCTCATGAGGTAAAAAAAAGAAAAAGTTTTTGTTACAATTCATATGTTTGCCACATAGTTAATATTTGTATTTGTACAGCATTATTGCATTTGATTTTATTGCCAAAGTATTTACCTTTTCCAAGTTCTTTCTCTATTTTAATGTTTTCTATGAATTAGGTGTAGTAACTCCAGTCTTACTTCCTGTTACCAATTACCTGGTAGGTTTGCTTAATGCCAACCTATGGACTTTATTGGCTGTCCCTCAAACATATACTCTGATCTGTCCTCAATCATTGTAGTTGTAGCTGAGGCCAAACAGAGTACAGTAGGCTTTAGGAATTGTGAGGGAGTTGTAAATGATTTTTATCTTTGATCCTATGATTTTACTAGTAATTTTGTTTGTATACATTGCTATATTTCAGATGCTGTGCAGTGAGCTGGTGCGGGATGTAATCTTCCTGGTATGAACGTTTGCTCAACAAAAGAAAGTGGTCCAGGAAATATAAGAAAATGAGGGTGGCCATGATTCAATATCCACTAAAGCCTTCAGGTATTTTTTTTTTACTTTCTTTCTTTTTTTCTTTTTTCATGACTACCAGTGTAAACTGAAACCAACTTCTTTATGCATTTTAATTGCAGGAACAATTCTGAAGAATCCAAGAAACTGGCCTTGGTTTAAAGGGAGCACGTTCAAATTTGTTGACTAACGTCTTAAAGAAATAAAGAACTTAAAAACATCTAGGAATGATGATATCAACCAGTTAAAACTACAGCAGTTTAATGATGCGTCTTTGCTATACCTTTTTGTTGTGAAATGTTTCTGTTTTTACATGGATTTAATTCACTGGATTTATTTGTAATTGAATAAAAAAGAAATAAATGACATAATTAAACTTGATTATTTTATTTTAATATTGGACCCGTAAATATCATTTTCAATCAACATTTTTCATTTTGTTTTTACACAATCAATCTGTACAACAGACATTGAATGAAAAAAAAAAACATTTGCTATTTTTTGAATTACAAGTCTTAGATTCTAGGCCTGTGAGCCTGTGAGAATATTAAGTGATTGCACAAAAATTGACACTGGGACCTTGTACAATTATATTTACGTATCACCAAGTCAACTCTGTCAGAGAAGCTCTATTCGGACGATAGCAACATACAGTATGTAAAAATATATTAACATGGCACTTCAGTGATATTCAATTTATTTGCAGTGGGGAAGCAAGATGTGTGATCATATAAACCCAGAAACGCACTGCTCACATGGCCAGTAGAATGGTTGTCTGCTATAAATTAAATGTTGTATGCTTGGAACAATAAGAATAAATTCAAATTTAATAATGTACTATTTAAAAAAAAATCTAAATTAAGTGAATTTTGCTTAAAACAAGTTAAATTATTTGCCAGAGGGGTAAGGAAAATTTTCTTAAAACAAGGTTATTTTTCTTACCCCACTGGCAGATAAATTTATTTATTTTAAGCAAAATGCACTTAACTTTTGTACTGATCAATACTTTTAATGATTGATGATTACTTATAAGAACCACATACGCATGTTTGACAAATATGGATTTTTTTGTACTTACACACATTCTAAATTTCATTCGTAGGACAAAATATAAAATCTTTTCTACGCATAGTTGATAAATGAGGGCCCTGGATTTTCAGAAAAGCTTGTATTTGTTAAGTACTGCAGTCTCTGCAGGGGAGGGGGGGGAATAAATAATTTTGATTGCAAATGTAATTGTAGGCCTATATACATATTTTAAAATTGTACTGTATCCATGTTACTGCCATAATCATGACCAATTTCAACCCATTTCACTCGCTGTGCTGGAGCAGTTATGAAATATTGTTTTTGTAAATACTTTCTAGCATTTCAGTACTTTTTATCAGTAATAAATATGCATGCAAATTACAGCAAAGTACAACGGTTAGCATATGGTGTTAAACAGTGGACAAAAAGGAAAACAGTTAATTTTGAATTGATTTCCTCAGACAGCAACTTAATGACCACATGAAAAGCAGTAGGCCGGGGATATTCATGAGGGTGGTGGAAGGAAAATTACCAACATTCTGGATTTGCATGGCAATAAAATCACAGACTAACGCTTGTAAATGTTGAAAGTCGCTTCCGTCCCAATGAGAACCAATTACCATCCGAATGTGGCTATTATGTGCTTTTATCAAGTGAGACCAAATATACACAATTTTTCATAGATCTCCATTTTGAACTCTGCAGCATCAGATGCCTCTTCAGTGTTAGCTCCTGTGATTTGTCCAATTTCTGCCATCTCCTCCAGGTAACTGAAAAATAAAATAAAAGAAAAATCAATAATACAGAAATTGTCTGATTTATTAAAGTAATGATGAAAAAAAACTTGAATGCAGATTTACTACAATAAAACTAGTAAAAATGAATGGAAAAAATATATCAAAATATATCAATAGAGAAAAAACCTATTCAGTACTTCTGCCCTGAGAGCAGCTGCAGTTCAGTAAAAATATCAGTAATTTTAATATTGATTACTTCTGCCCTGAGAGCAGAACACAGTTCAGTAAAAATATCAGTAATTTTAATATTGATTACTCCTGCCCTGAGAGCAGAACACAGTTCAGTAAAAATATCAGTAATTTTAATATAATTTTAATATTGATTACTCCTGCCCTGAGAGCAGCTGCACAGTTCAGTAAAAATATCAGTAATTTTAATATAATTTTAATATTGATTACTCCTGCCCTGAGAGCAGCCGCAGTTCAGTAAAAATATCAGTAATTTTAATATTGATTACTCCTGCCCTGAGAGCAGCTGCAGTTCAGTAAAAATATCAGTAATTTTAATATTGATTACTCCTGACCTGAGAGCAGAACACAGTTCAGTAAAAATATCAGTAATTTTAATATTGATTACTCCTGCCCTGAGAGCAGAACACAGTTCAGTAAAAATATCAGTAATTTTAATATTGATTACTCCTGCCCTGAGAGCAGCTGCAGTTCAGTAAAAATATCAGTAATTTTAATATTGATTACTCCTGCCCTGAGAGCTGCCGCAGTTCAGTAAAAATATCAGTAATTTTAATATTGATTACTCCTGCCCTGAGAGCAGCTGCAGTTCAGTAAAAATATCAGTAATTTTAATATTGATTACTCCTGCCCTGAGAGCTGCCGCAGTTCAGTAAAAATATCAGTAATTTTAATATTGATTACTCCTGCCCTGAGAGCTGCCGCAGTTCAGTAAAAATATCAGTAATTTTAATATTGATTACTCCTGCCCTGAGAGCAGCCGCAGTTCAGTAAAAATATCAGTAATTTTAATATTGATTATTCCTGCCCTGAGAGCAGCACACAGTTCAGTAAAAATATCAGTAATTTTAATATTGATTACTCCTGCCCTGAGAGCAGCACACAGTTCAGTAAAAATATCAGTAATTTTAATATAATTTTAATATTGATTACTCCTGCCCTGAGAGCAGCTGCACAGTTCAGTAAAAATATCAGTAATTTTAATATAATTTTAATATTGATTACTCCTGCCCTGAGAGCAGCACACAGTTCAGTAAAAATATCAGTAATTTTAATATAATTTTAATATTGATTACTCCTGCCCTGAAAGCAGCTGCAGTTCAGTAAAAATATCAGTAATTTTAATATTGATTACTCCTGCCCTGAGAGCAGCACACAGTTCAGTAAAAATATCAGTAATTTTAATATTGATTACTCCTGCCCTGAGAGCAGCTGCAGTTCAGTAAAAATATCAGTAATTTTAACATTGATTACTCCTGCCCTGAGAGCAGCTGCACAGTTCAGTAAAAATATCAGTAATTTTAATATTGATTACTCCTGCCCTGAGAGCAGCACACAGTTCAGTAAAAATATCAGTAATTTTAATATTGATTACTCCTGCCCTGAGAGCAGCTGCAGTTCAGTAAAAATATCAGTAATTTTAATATTGATTACTCCTGCCCTGAGAGCAGAACACAGTTCAGTAAAAATATCAGTAATTTTAATTTAGTTTACTCCTGCCCTGAGAGCAGCACAATTCAGTAAAAAACGCTAAAACGAATTCATAGAGTAAACTTCTGAGAGTGGCGCTAATGCTAACGCAAATTGATGAAACATAACAGAGATTTGAGTTTTGTTTTCGCTCATATCGGTTTCACAGACAGCGCGGTAGCATTAGAAAAGCATGTTTTACTACATTTAACCCATAAGCAGCTTTGGTGCGATCGACTGATGAAGCATTCAAACGAAAATGCATAGGATATGATCGTATTGTTCCATAGTTATCTTAGTAAACGACACACATGTTGATTTTTTTTATAAATACTTGGTAAATTCACTTACCTTGCAATAAATGTGACACGAAGCGTTATTAACGTATCTGTCTGAAGGATTTCCCTCTTCACGTCCAAATTTCCTGACCCCGCCTCTGCTTCAATTTCATTGGTTGAATCTGTAAACCAATCATTTTCCTTTCTGCCCTCAGAACATGTTTGAGTGAGTAAAACTCCCATCTGCGGGAAGCATAGTGGGCGTGGTCACTTCAATCGAGAGTGACCAATAGAAAAAGGCCTTTCATCCTGGTAGGTAGAGACCGCCCACTGAGATTCATCTTTACTCACAAGCAAAACTTTTCAACTGGCAAACAAAAAATTTAGACCCGCAAAAAAAGACAGCAGAAAAGAGAGCAACTTTTGTGGTTTCGCGATGAAAAGCGTTTGAAGTGCACAAAGAAAAATAAAGATTGTAAAAAAATTTACACGCACTGCAAATAATTTTGTTATCAATTTCTTTATTTTTGAGATTTAAGAAGACTTTTTTTGCAAACTTTTATTTTTTTAATTACAAAATAATTAGTTTTACTCTCAAACACAGTATGTTTGTTTGAATAATAAAGAAACAAAAATAACCCCATATTCAAAGGCACTGGTCACCATTATCAAAATGTTTGAAATTACCAATCAAAGTGTAGAACGCGGGATTTAGGGACGCTGAGCTGCGCACGACTTGAATGCGAGCTGAATAAGATGCAAGCAGCCAAACATGTACGAGACAATTCAACAATATTTCCCCAACGTTTGCGCAAAACAAGTTAAATTATAGAAACTAATTGCAAATGGAGTGACCCTTTCAAATTTCTCAGACTTTAATGGCATTTACGTCATTCGTCACAAGGTTATATTTATATCTGTGATCAAAGCAGAATTTTCCTTACTCAAGTCTTTAGTGTCCCTTCATGAATCATTCTAATGCTGTTTAATTATTATGAGTTAGCCTATTATTTGTGATCAATTATTTTGGTTTTGTTATTGGTGTAATGGTTTTCAGTTAAATAACAGCAATTATACTTGAAATACAAGTACTTCATAATAAGTGTAAATAGTGACTTTTTACATTCTATATTTGTTTTAATCTAACATTGTTAAAGATTTTTTTTTTTAATTTATGTCTTTTCATCTTAAACAAGAGTGCATGGCATCCGTTTTTCCACAAAAAATATGAAGCAGCACAGCAGTTTTAGGAACTGCAAAAGGACAAATACTGTATATGACCAATAGAAAAGCACGATAAAAACAGTTCACATTCTGCACTATTCAAGTCTTCTAGACAGTACCAGAGCATTGTGTCATATAGACTGATAATATAGGTAATATTTAACGTTAGTGATATTATACTGTCCCTCTTAAAAATTATTTAAGTTTTTTTAGTATTGGCCATATACACCAGAAAAGATTTATGTACGTATGCTACTGATTTATGGTGTGGTGCGTTGTGTTGCGAACTTGAAAATTGTTTTAAGTTCAATAAAATTATACGTTTATTTTCTAAACGTTATAAAAATGATAGCGCTCAGTAGTACTGTAATGTTGCATGGCTATAGTGGTTAAATATTTGGGGGGTCATAGAGGAATTATCCGACTGAACTGACCTTCACTCATAAAAAAGATGGCGAGACTATACTGTCTTTATGTTGTTTATTTCATTTAAAGATTGAATGTGAAATTATTGACATACAAAGGTATATTTAAAAACTTTTAAAAAATTATTAGTAGGCTATTTAAAATTGTGATTTCAGATGTTGTGGAGCTATGAAATTTGCGGTTTTAACATTTGTTTGGTTTCTGCTTTATGCTTTCATCTAGAGGTCTGCATTCCTGCGGCTCTCCCGCGGGAACCGCGGGACCCGACCAGAATTCTTGCGACGCGGGAATAAATTTCCAAATAAAAGCGGTTGCGGTCGGTAACTCCGGTGTAATTTGAACGGGAGCGGGCGGTAACAATATCCCGTTCCCGACGTATTTTCTGAACAGCAAATCTGAGCTTTACTCATTTTTATCGAGCACCTGTCGGCTACAGCCTGCGCTGATAACTGTTATGCACTCGCTGCACTCATGGACCAGTGCTTTCTGCGTCATGCATTTTATTGGCAATAGGTCTCATAGGCGCGGAAAGTGGGGGTACTGATGGTGTTTTTCTGTGGGCAAATGTTTATCAGCGTTACTCCAGAGCGCAAAGCCACGTTTGGAGTGCCAAAATCTTCATAAAGTTATGCTGACTGATTTTTCGCAATCCGTGTGGTTGTTAACTCCTGACCCAAACCCGTCTTTTTTCCGCTTTGCCAAAACAACTTATAATACTACGGCAATTAAAACAGTTCAGTTTTGTATGTAATGGAAAAGTGGTTATAATTTCGTTTCTTTTTTATTAAGTTAATTTAGAAAAAAGCGTTTGGAGCATTTTATGTTCGTTAAACGTAAGCTTTTTGTTTCTTAAAGTAACGACCAAGCGGAGTTAACTGTGTTTGAATTTGACTTCTCAAATCACGAATTGGCTACATATATAGATATAAATAATAATATATAAATGTGCGCTATTTGGCGCATGTCTGTGCGGAGAGTGGAAGCTAAAATGCATTTAGGCTCAAGCGCGATCAGTTACATTTTTTTTTTCAGTGTAAACTATTTAACCGTTGTTTTTGTCAGACATGATAAATATATATAGAAAGCTTTAAATTAGTACTTAACGAAATAAAACAAATCGAAAACAAAAACTCTTTTATTATGCAGCTAATCCGTAAAGATGAATTTCTCTCTAAAGGTGCGTCCAATGAGGAGATGGATGAGGGGGATCGTTAAAAACTCAGAAAACACTATTTATAAATAAATAATTAAAATATCTCCTTACTATTTCACTGTCATGTTGATTATTTTTGCTGGTGCTTTGTGGCAAGCTACTGCCTACTGCGTGCACTTTTTTTATCACCATTGAATGTATAAAATATAATTGTAGCCCGCATTTGATCTATGACGGGCTGAAATACAGGGCTGTAATATACGTCTTAACAGTGGAACATGGAAATATAATAGATGTACTGCGAAAAAAAGTTTTATAAACTCGATATTGTTTCCTGATGGTTAAATGTGAGATTCTGGAAACGAGAACTAATTTTAGCGGGAACGGTCGGGTCGGGAAGAAAATTATTCTAAGCGGGCAGCGGGTGAACAAAGTGTGAATATATAGCGGGAGCGGGTGGGTGCGGAATAAAACCTCGCGGGAGCGGGACTAGAAAAGCAGTCCCGCGCAGACCTCTACTTTCATCTCCTTGCCATGGTCTGAAGAAGCTGTATTGTTGCAAGGTACATTTTTTGTTCATTTATAAATTAGCTGCTATAGAACACTGATGATTGTTCATAAATTAATATATATATCATTAATTTGGTTAAAGGTATTAGATTGAAGGTAGTTAATCTGATTCTCCTGTAACCTTGTCACTCACAGTGGGTTTTCTTGTGTTCTCTTTTGTTTGCATATTTATGATTTTATAGACGACTTCAAAGAGTGTGAAAACTGACTTCACAACCACAGAAGCGGAAGGAGGTTCACTGGAACCAAAAAGAAGAAAAATATCTAAAACATTTGAGGTCTGTTTGACAGGTATGCTTTTTGATTTGCAGTTGTCAGTATTTTACTAAGTTATACTAATTCATTAATTTATGAATCAACAATGTGTCCCTAGACCCAGGGGCGGATCTAGAAAATTATTCATGGGGTGGCAAGGGGGTGGCATTAAAATTATGAGGGGTGGCAACACTGAAGCAAGCATCCTTGCATGGTTTTTGTGGATTCAAGGAACGCTATTCTTATTCGGTGTATACACTAGGGTGCACATTTTTACATTGTCCTTTAAAACTGAAATAAAGGCTGATGTGTGATGTTTGGAAATTCAGATAAATTAAATATTTAACTTCTCTTTATTGAGTTCTATGAAAACCTGTAGCAAGTTTAAGTCTATGCCAAGTTTAATTTTCAAAGCATGACAAACAATGCAGACTGTATATGGATACAAAGACTCAGTGGATCAAGTTTCCTTAAGTCAAAAACACATAATAAAAAAACAGAAACCACATTTAAATCACCAACAAATATCTTCAAAATGAATAAAATAAATCACAGTATTCAGAGCAACAAAATGATTTTTTAAAGTATTAAAATATCTTGAATGAGACATGAAAACAAATTCAATATTTTTTGTGCAAGTAAAGCAACAAAAGTCCCTTTAAGTCCAATTATCTCTTCTTTTTTTAACAAACCAACAAATTTGCCTGGACCGAAAACTAAATAACAAATTCTGGTGTAACAAGGTATGACCATTCACAAACAGCTTTGGTGCACATGTGTAAAATTAAAATTCAAGCACTTTCAAGGTGCATTTTCAAGATTTTCCAGCACTGTGGTAAATTACATGTTCACATACATGAGTTCTTCATTTTAAAACAGATGTTATTGTGCTATTAAAAAACAACTGTCTGGATTGCATATAACATTGCCTAATATAAGTAGCCAACATAAAGTATAAAAATTCTATAATTTAAAATATTTAATTAATATAATGTACAGAGTATCTGCAGCATTATAGTAAGACCTGCACAAATAAAAGTAATACTGTATGAGTGGGGTAGGGCAATGTCTATGGTAACATATTAATGACTGGTATAAAATGACTGTAAAAAAAACATGATACTAAACTAAAATTCCAAAACCTGCTGTTCAAAAAGTGTTTTTTTCACAAATACATTTCACATTTCAGCCTAAAAGTACTAAAAGGTAGTCAAAAATAAGCTATAAAATTACTAACACCATTAATTTAACTAGTCCAAATAAAAGAAATATATATTTTTAAGTATATAAAATCAGATAGGAGTCTAAATGTCAATCAAAAATATTTTCAATTCAAAAACAAACAAATATGAAGGAATTCTTTTTTTTTTCTTTCACTATTTACAGTGCATCTGCAGAATTTTTAAGTATCAATTTAGGGCAATGTATGACCCTTTTTAATTGTTTAGATTTTTAGAAAGCACATTAACTTTTCGTTTCACATTTACAACTCTGTGTTTACTGCATAAAGATGTGGGTCGATATTTGCAATAATCTGACTATAAACAGCTGAAAATTAGCAAATTCATTCTTTGTCACGAGGGGGCGCTTTAGGTGCGCTGAAACATCACGGTTTCCCTAGTAATGGCTGTACACACAGCAGAATTAGCGCTGTTTTATCAGACACTGAATGAAAATGCGAACGACACGATTCTATGACAGTCTGTTCCCTTCAGATACATTCATATAAAGACATCCGTGCCGCGTTTTGACTTTGAAACGTGCAGCATTCTCGTCTTTCCGTCCCCAACTGTAAGAACTCTTAAAATTATAATTAAGCATTTTCATATTCTATTTAACATATTTAAAACTTTTTATCGCCTTAAATTTGATAGAACTAAATTGAGGAACCCACAGGAGCCCTCTACTTTACAATAGTGCGTCGGGGAGGCCGGTTAAACATTTTGGTAGCCCGACAGGAAAACACAATAACTCCGGCACGTCGGGCTAGCGATTTTGCGAGTTCCGAGTTCTCGTTTTAAACATAATTCGTTTAAACATAATTTTTCATTTTCAAGCCATCGCGGACTGATGCGACAACCTCACTGCATGTTTTCGCTTGATCGCTTGGCTTCTGATTAGCTCTTCCAGGTGTCCATCCTTGGTTTCCAGGGCGACGCTGATAGATGATTGGGACGCTCGTCACACTATACGCTATTTTTATGTCATCAAAATACAGAGTCGCTGCTGTAAATCGGTCGAGGAAACTCTTTTAATTTTAGAACACTAGGACAGTGCTGGGGTGGCAAATGGGGTGGCAAGGCTTTTTCTTAGGGTGGCAATTGCCACCCCGTGCCACCCCGGTAGATCCGCCCCTGCCTAGACCACAAAACCAGTCTTAAGTCGCTGGGGTATGTTTGTAGCAACAGCCAAAAATACATTGTATGGGTCAAAATTATTGATTTTTCTTTTATGCCAAAAATCATTAGGAAATGAATTAAAGATCATCAGGGCTTGACATTAAGCTTCTCCTTCGGACAAGTAAATTAGACATTCACTTGTAAATGTACTTGTCCGGGGCAAAAAAAAAAAAAAAAAAGGCTTTTTTTTTCTGTAAATGAATCCATTCTGAAGCAACAGTCTCATCACTACTCTATAAGGTCTTACTTTAATCTGAATATTTGTGATATTTACTTTAAACTGATTTCTTAAATTTATTCTTAAATTTATTTCTGTAACCTTACTAACTGTGTGTGTCACCATTCACATCAAATTCTTACATTTTATCAGTACATCAAATTAGAATAATTAGACTCTGTATGGTTACACAAATTAAATAAGTATCAACAAACTCCATCTTGCCATTGCACAGGAAAAACGAGCCTGCAATGAAATTGACATTTAACTGTATTTACTTAGACTGTTTAATGAAGATAAGAGGTTCCAAAAAAATGCATTTACACAGTAAAATTGCAAATACATAAATAATGTAAAAAGATTTATGTTTTACCTTTTTAAACATAAATCTAAAATATTTGAAAAATGCAATACCTTTAAATATAAAACCAAACCACCAATAGGTGGCAGTAGTCACTGTCTTAATGAGCGAGTCACGGATTCAACCATAGATGGATTCAACCAGTTCGTTCACTGACTCGATCCATTAAAAAATGCTAAATCATTCAGTACTGAAACACCGCTGTGCTGCTCGGAGATTCACGGAGGTTCTGCTGTTGCTTAGAACTATTTTCGTTAGCAAAAACGGTTAATGATGTGTCTAAAATGTAAGTCAGTTAATATTAACTATTAGTTTATTGAACTACTGTTGTATAAAATCAATGTCACGTTTGCAATCGCAATGGTGCTTTTCTACCGCAGTATGTTTGTTCATGCTTGTTTCTTTGTGTATGCTGTTGAGCCTATTAGTGTTGATTTTCTGTGAGTCAGATAGCCTGCACGAGCTTGATACTTGATACTGTCCGTTTTCAGTCATCTAAAGTAATAAAATCAGAATTATGCTCACCAAAGTTTCGTTGCTGCGCTAGTTACTGTTTGTAATTGATGTTTAAATTGGGTTACTTGTCCGGTCGGGCAAGTAAAATCCTCTTTCACTTGCCCTTTCACAAAATCCACTTGTCCCGGTCAAGTGTTAATGTCGAGCCCTGATCATGTTCCATGAAGATTTTTAAATTGTTAAATTCCTACTATAAATATATCAAAATGTAATTTTTGATTAGTAATATGCATTAAGAACTTAATTTGGAGAAATTTAAAGGTGATTTTTTTTTTTGCACCCTCAGATTCCAGATTTTCAAATAGATGTATCACGGCCAAATCTTGTCCTATCCCAACAAACCATACACCAATAGACAGCTTATTTATTGAGCTTTCATGTGATGTATACATCTCAGTTTTGGAAAAATTTAACCTTATGGATGGTTTTGTGGTCCAGGGTCACATATAAAATACATTTTAAAAAATGCCATGCTATGTTGTTGATTTATTTTCTGCTTGAATGCCTGAGATTGGGAGACTGAGAATGATTCCCATAATCCTCAATCTCTAGTGCTTTGGCTCTGAGGTAAGGATGCAGTTAATGTAAATGAAAGGAATGTAAATATAAATAGTGTACCGCTGTGAGCCCTAAAGTAATATTTTTTTTTAACACATTTTTCATGGTCCTTGTATAGGCCTACTTAGAATGTGGAGATGACCATAAGTGTGAAATTCAGAATTCTTGTTTCAAACTCTTGTTAAAGCTGATATGGTTTAAAGGTCCCATATTGTACACATTTCTGGTGGTTTATTTTAGTTGTTGATGTCCTTAAGAATATATATCTGTGGTATAAGTGCCAAAATCCATCTCAATATATTTTTACAGCTCTTTTTTAGGAGCTCTATCAAGAACAGGTCGATTTTGGTCCATCTAATTAATATTCATGAGCCTCTCTTCTGATTGGCCTGTTGTTTTCTGAGTGACGCACAGCTAAGCCAACCACAAGCACCTACAGTCATGTATGCTGTAGCCTGCTGTGGCTTGATGATACTCAACAGGATATTTCAGAATGATCATTAATGTTGTTTTCTTATTCAAACACCGAATGCAGTAAGCTACGTAACTGTTGCTTTAGTAAAGCCCCTTTCACAATGCGCGTTGATTCTGAAAATTACGGGAACAAGCGCTGTGTGAACAAAAGCCTAACCAAATGCCATAAAGGCACTGTTATAGTGATAATGCACGTTACTTTGCGATTCTTCACGACGAAAATATATATGCACACTGGAATGAAGCATCGATCAGAGAGCTCCTCACTATCAGCGCTGAAAATCAGGTTAGTTTCAGTTTAGTGAAATGTACGCGTCGCATCACATCTCACATCCAAATGTCACATGTCTTTACGGGTTGTGTGTAAAGCACACACAGATTCCGGAAAACAACTGTGAATGAACCTAATTAACCCCTTAACTGTCACCCCCATTTTTTAAAATAGACATGAAAGTGCACTATCCAAACTTCAATTGTTGTAATTCATGAACACTTTGGAATACAGATCTAAGGTTGGTCTCTTTTTAAAGAAGACAATCGGCAGATTATTGCAGAAGTGGAATTTTTTCAAAAAAATAAAGTATCAACAAATTATAGAAGTTTAAATTTACTGTAAACAAAATGCACTGTACAATTTTTATTATATTTTTTTTATATACATATTTTACATAACAGGTTTTATCCTAAATTTGATATTAAATTGAAGCCTCACATCTAAATGAGTTATGTTCCAAAATTTGAAGTTGATATGAAAAAATTAAGGTCCCTGTCAAAGTTTGTTTAGGGTGTTATACCACAAACAGCCACCGGGTGCCATATATATTTTTTCTGTCACAAAATTTTTTCTAAATTTTTTACATTTTCTAAAAGTCTAAATTTTTCTGAAAATTTTTATTCAATCACAAAATAACCACCAAATATGCAATTCTGAGACACAGACCTTTCCAATGATATGTTTTTTGTCAAGATTGTAAAAAGTTGTGATTCTAAAAGACCGTAATGCATTTTGTAATATGACACCGCTAAGGGGGAGGAGACCGCCAAATGATTTTAAAGTACCATTTCCATGGTAACGCAATGTCCAATTTCAAAATGGTTTTCACTGGATGATTCTTCAGCTTCTAAGCTTTCAAATGATATATAATTTATGATGGTTACTAAACAATTTGATAGAGAAAAAGGACAACGGAAAAAAGAGCGCCAAGCGTCCCACAGGTGGGAAGGGTGACAGTTTTAAGCAATCCCGCAGCAAATCGTGGGACACATTATCCGTGTATTTTCCGGAATGGCTGTGTGAAAGAGGCTGAAGTTGACGTGCCACTGGTCTTTTATATTAATGTTATTCGGAAGCCTGTGCAATGATGTAGTTTCGACATCTATCGACTGAACAGGGTTTTCTCGACTTGTTTTCGTGTTGTTGTTGCTTAGCAATGGCATGGACGTGATGTTGTTAATGGGTTTGACAAAAGGAGGGTGGGACGGTGGTTGGTGCTCGGGGTGGTGACTGAAGGCAGTGACTGAGTAGATCGGACGTCACATTTTTACGGAAGTCACAGCGCCTCGTGAGGAACAGCTACTTTAAGCAGGCTCTGTGCAATTTGCTGTGGACTGACTGTTTTGAAACTTATATGGTAGTTACATAGCCCCTAGAGCTCAGTTATCATGAAAATAGCCAGGAAATTTTGATTTTGACAATATGGAACCTTTAAATGTAAAAAAAAAAAAAAAATGTCTTCTACATTTCCACTACTTACTTCCTCCAGTGTTCTTTCTGGTTGGAGAGTGAGAGATGATGGAAATATAGCAGTATAGAAAGGATGCTTACATAACTATATGTTCCCACAACTAGGGCTGTCGCGATAACCGCAATATCGCAATACCGCGCTATTGACGTGCATAACCGCAGAGGAATGCAACAACCGCAGCAACCGCGATATTTGCCTGTTTTCTTTTTTCCTAAGGATTTGCCCTTCTCAATTAATGCCTGTGCGCTGAATATTAAATTAGTAATAAGTTAGTAATGATAACATAATGTGTTTATTATGAGGCTCAGTAGATATGCACTTAACAAGCCTAAACAGACAGCGAATGAGAGAGATCGACTGAGCATGTGCGATTACCTGTGTCTGTTTTTCAGATCGAGTCATGGCTATGTGAAACTAGCTTGTCATGTCCAAGGAAAGTGAAATCTCTGTCTTAACATCGGTGCTCTGCTGGTCAGCTGAGCCTTTAAAAGTGGCGATTAAAGTTAAAATGATTTTAACATCGTGTTTCATTACGTCTCTCTTTGAATAAATAAGCGTTTTTGAACGTATAGTTGAATGAACGGATTAAAGGTTTACTCAAATATAGTCTCTTGCCTCCATCTTGTGGCGTAATAATGAAACTGCACTGACTGACATCAAGCTCAATCTGTACACTGTTGTCACAGGTAAAGAAAACTAACTAAATAATAAAAATTTTAGTGTTGTATGACTGTGACAGATTTGTTTAGCTTCCTTTTTGATTGTTAAATGAAAACCACATATTGTAGTCAGCAGGTTGGTCAGCTGAGTAGATCAATTTAAGTGATACCCACAAAAACTGTCACTTCACTGCACTTTTTTATTGTTTTCTTTATTGTTTTCAGGTGAAACTGTTTTAACAGTTTGGGCCTGTCAAAACAATTTTTTCAGAGTTATCTGTCACACAGAAATAACATAATGTTAAAATATACACTGATTTCTTGATTGGCAGGTCATTCCTGTTACTAGACTACCTTTCTGTTTGAGATATTTATTGTTAGTCAGAACTTGAACATTTATTTTTGCATTCATACTGATGTCTTTCATCTATTGTGAATTTACCTTAAAATACAAAATTTATTTAATTAATAAAAAAGTGCATCAAATCCTATATTCCTCATACATTTTTATTTTTAAATATTTCTTACAGAGGGTGTCCAGGAAACATCAAAAGAGACAGAGGCGAATATTGGAGCAGTCATCGAATTCTGTTAAATATATGCCCCAGAGTAGGTGGAGGTGGCAGAAGAAAAAGCTGTGAAAAACATTGATGTTAATATGTTTTGAAATATTGGAATTACAAGTGGATCTTGACCTCTATCCAATCTTACTGTAACTCTCTCTCTCTCTCTCTCTCTCTCTCTCTCTCTCTCTCTCTCTCTCTCTCTCTCTCTCTCACTCTCTCTCTCTCTCTATGTGTGTGTGTATGTATGTGTATATATATATATATATATATATATATATATATACACACACACACACATTCCAATTTGTTGATTTAATATTTAGATTTTTTAAGGTTTGATCTCATGCCAACAAAATCCAGATTAAAGGGATAGTTCACCCAAAAATGAAAATTGGATGTTTATCTGCTTACCTCCAGGATGTAGGTGACTTTGTTTCTTCAGCAGAACACAAACGTAGATTTTCATTTTTGGGTGAACTATCCCTTTAAGCACATCTTTCTTTAAAGTTGGAATTTGACAGCTTAACGTTAATATTTTGAAAAATGTTGGAAATGTTAATTTGAAAATGTTCAATTTCAATAATGCTAATATAATAAAACAAATATTTTAATATATAATCCAGTCATCTCTTTTGTCATTTTTCTGATATAACCAACCCACATTTGTGGATTCCACTTTCAGATTAAGTGAAATTCTTTTTACTAATGTCTTAAAATTATTAATTTGGTGTTGTTGTGACCTCTGTCCAATCTTGTTACACTTTCTCTGTATGTTTTGTTTTTCTGTCTGTATGCTGATTTTTGCATCAAAAGTCCTGGCTCTGTTAAAGGATTGATGTAATGCTGACAAAATCCATTTGAACCATCTTTCTTTAAAGTTGGAATTTGACAGTTGTTAGATTTTGACTCGAACCGATTTCAACCATGACTATGCAAATGATTATCTGTTGGAAATAGGACACTGACGTCATTCTGACGTTGGGTTCTGACGTCAACCCGATTTTCATTTCCAACCAAAATGCAACGTCTGACCAACGTTGGACATTGACGTCTGTCTGACGTTGGGTTCTGACGTCAACCCGATTTTCATTTCCAACCAAAATGCAACGTCTGACCAACGTTGGACACTGACGTCGGTCTGACGTTGGGTTCTGACGTCAACCCGATTTTCATTTCCAACCAAAATGCAACGTCTGACCAACGTTGGACACTGACGTCGGTCTGACGTTGGATTCTGACGTCAACCCGATTTTCATTTCCAACCAAAATGCAACGTCTGAACAACGTTGGACACTGACGTCTGTCTGACGTTGGATTCTGACGTCAGCCCGATTTTCATTTCCAACCAAAATGCAACGTCTGACCAACGTTGGACACTGACGTCGGTCTGACGTTGGGTTCTGACGTCAGCCTGATTTTCATTTCCAACCAAAATGCAACGTCTGACCAACGTTGGACATTGACGTCTGTCTGACGTTGGGTTCTGACGTCAACCCGATTTTCATTTCCAACCAAAATGCAACGTCTGGCCAACGGTGGACACTGACGTCGGTCTGACGTTGGGTTCTGACGTCAGCCCGATTTTCATTTCCAACCAAAATGCAACGTCTGACCAACGTTGGACACTGACGTCGGTCTGACGTTGGGTTCTGACGTCAGCCCGATTTTCATTTCCAACCAAAATGCAACGTCTGAACAACGTTGGACACTGACGTCTGTCTGACGTTGGATTCTGACGTCAGCCCGATTTTCATTTCCAACCAAAATGCAACGTCTGAACAACGTTGGACACTGACGTCGGTCTGACGTTGGGTTCTGACGTCAGCCCGATTTTCATTTCCAACCAAAATGCAACGTCTGACCAACGTTGGACATTGACGTCTGTCTGACGTTGGGTTCTGACGTCAACCCGATTTTCATTTCCAACCAAAATGCAACGTCTGGCCAACGTTGGACACTGACGTCGGTCTGACGTTGGGTTCTGACGTCAGCCCGATTTTCATTTCCAACCAAAATGCAACGTCTGAACAACGTTGGACACTGACGTCTGTCTGACGTTGGATTCTGACGTCAGCCCGATTTTCATTTCCAACCAAAATGCAACGTCTGAACAACGTTGGACACTGACGTCGGTCTGACGTTGGGTTCTGACGTCAGCCCGATTTTCATTTCCAACCAAAATGCAACGTCTGACCAACGTTGGACATTGACGTCTGTCTGACGTTGGGTTCTGACGTCAACCCGATTTTCATTTCCAACCAAAATGCAACGTCTGGCCAACGTTGGACACTGACGTCGGTCTGACGTTGGGTTCTGACGTCAGCCCGATTTTCATTTCCAACCAAAATGCAACGTCTGACCAACGTTGGACACTGACGTCGGTCTGACGTTGGGTTCTGACGTCAGCCCGATTTTCATTTCCAACCAAAATGCAACGTCTGACCAACGTTGGACATTGACGTCGGTCTGACGTTGGATTCTGACGTCAACCCGATTTTCATTTCCAACCAAAATGCAACGTCTGACCGACGTTGGGGTACAACGTCAATCTGACGTCACGTTGACGTCCTGTGCCTGCTGGGGGAAGCTATACCAATGCTGTTTAAATGTGTTGCAACTTGCTTTAGCAACTTAATATATAAATCTAGAAGTCAAGTGCATTGAATAATACTTTAATTTATTGAGTTTAAACATGAATATGTCTATGAACAATTGTATTAGTGTACTGTAATAAAAGAGGATCACAATGCTGAAAAAAGCACGTTTGTATTTGAAATCAAAATAACGGATAAATGGTGTGTTTGTGGTAAACAGCCGCGGATCAGGAACAGACTGCAAACGCGTCCTGTGTGAAAGCAAAACGAGTCCGTGCTGCCTCTGCACCGCATACGTAACGCACACGAACTGCATACGCACTGCAGACGGAGTATGTATGAAACAGGCATTTTCATTCTCGGCACAAACGATTGGATATGCGCCTAATAGCACACATTTATCTAGGTTAAACGATTAAACTAATATTGTGATATGCTTTAAGTTTTTTAAATCTATGGATTTTAATTGAAATCGTGACGACCGCTGGCCGCTTGGTCGTTACTTTAAAAAACAAAAACTTGAATTTAACAAATAAAAAGTGTTCCAAATACATTTCTAAATTTACTTTATAACCTAAATAAACGACAATAAATGTAATCACATTGCTATTAAAAACAGCAGCATGTGTAATGGGGAAGAGAAAGAGAAACAAGATCGGTTTCAGTCAGACTCGGGCCAGTAATTCTGATGAGCTGTCAGACTAGATTTAGGCTAGTTTCATATTTAAATTTATTATTTATTTGATTTATTTTAGCATAGGCTGCTTGTTTACTGACGGAAGTGCTCAAATAAACGCACGTTTGTTAATAATGTTTGAGCCTCATTTATTTTGGGTTTCAAAATAATATACATATGTATTTTATATATATGCCTATATACACAAACGTTATATATAATGTGTATATATATATATATTTATTTGTAAATAATTTAGATATAAATTTATTCATATATAAACACCGCACCATTTTTTCCGTTCTTCTTTTATTTAAATGGCCCTTTACGGTGTCAATAATTACTGTGCTGCTAATTTCTGATTTGGGAGTGATTTGTTTGTTAAAATATGTTAGGCTACCTTATTAAAAGTATCACTAGCGCAGTGTCCGTTCTCGAAGCATATAAGCTCTGTCTGCGTGAGGCGCGTCGCTTCCAACTTGCAATGTTCTATTACAATTTATTAATTCTGAACATGTTATGTGTCCATTATATTGCACCAAAATGCAACACTGCACTTCCTTGGGACCACAACAAAAAATCGATTGGATTAACTGTTCTAGACATAATAAAAATGCAATCAGAAAGACATTCCTGCCTTTATTAGAGAGAAGAATATGTTCAGCCCCTCCCTCCGAAGCTTCGAAGCTCAAAAAATGGTATTCGGACCAGCCCTAGTTATCGACCCAATTTTACTAATCGGACCGATGCCGATATGTTAAAAAATTACGAACATCGGCCGATATCGATATTTATGCCGATATATTGTGCATCCCTAGTAAATTGTGAATAATAGTGGGCCTAGAACAGATCCCTGGGGAACACCTTGCTTCAGGGGGACAGTGGGCGATCGAAAATCCTTAACAGAGATATAGAATTGTCTATCTGGGAGATATGAAGAAAACCAAGAAAGAGCAGTACCAGATATACCCAGATTAGAGAGATGAGAAATAAGTAAATCATGGGAGACAGTATCAAAGGCAGAGCTGAGATCAAGTAGCAGTAATATAGACAAGGAGCCAGAATCACCAGAAAGCAGTAAATCGTTCACTACCTTTACAAGTGCAGTTTCAGTACTATGGAGGGGGCGAAAACCTGATTGAAAAGAGTCTAAGAGATTATTATCAACTAGAAAAGACTGGAGTTGGGCAGCAACCAGAGGTGGAAAGAGTAATAAAATATGCTACTCAAGTAAAAGTACTGTTACTTCAATGAAATTTTACTTAAGTACGAGTAAATGTACTGGTCAAAAAATCTACTCAAGTAAAAGTAAAAAGTAACTAATTTAAAATTTAGTGAGTAAATTATTTTTTTTAAACAGCAGTGCTGTGTGGGGGATTCTAGTGTTATTCAAAAAAGACAAGGGGATATAATTCTCAACCTGGTTGTGTTTATTTGAGGAAACAACTTTACAAATTAAAGTGCAATAAAAACAAATAAATAAGATATAATAAAAAAATAATCATATAAAACATTTAGGGAAATTTTACTGCAAATAATCCCATAAAACTTTAAACATCACAACCACTGAATGTGGCATAAACTGTGGATTCAGTAGAGCAGGGGTTCCCAACCTTTTGTCCTCCGGGGCCCCCCTCCTTCTCCGGTCAATTTTGCAAGGTCCCCCTATGCCTGACATGTCCTTTTAATTATTATTATCTTATTTATTTTTTTACTTCCTCAGTAAAGAGAAAAGTATTTATTTATTAACCAAAACATTTGTTTTGCCTTATTATTCTTCTACTGCATGTTATAAAAAAACCTCAAAATTCAAACAAACTTTAAATTAAAACTTTAAATATACCTTATAACCTTTAAAGAAAACCTCTGCTAAATTCTAACTTTTAAAAATGATATATACAGATTTTAAGCTCCTGAAATCCTTACTTCAGACTGTCACGGATTGGTCAGGTTCCACACCCACTGTCACGCCCAGATCACTGTCACCTGAATTCTGAATCACGGACACCTGCACGCAATCATCACAGCCTCCATAAAACAGCACGCCACACACCACTCATTATCCGGGCTCGTTCTCGCGAAAGCGGACTAATAGTGTCTCTCTAAGAAGTTTCACTATCTAAATACCTACCTGATCGTACTTGCCTGAACTCTGTCTCGTTCCAGTCTTCCCAGTTCCAGTCGTCAGTGGTGTGTGCCGTAAGCTGACTTCCTAGCCAGCGGAAGATCGCTGTGTACGGACTCCTCTGAATCCCTCCGTCAGTCGTTCTTGGAATTCCCCCATCTAGTCACCTGTGGACAGAAGTATCTGTTAACTCACGACTCATCTCAACCCGGCTCTATAACACTCTGGTCAAGCAATACTCACCATCATCGGGCCTTCTCTCATCTCCGGCACTGCTGCTTTGAAATAAAAACTTACCTGTTCATTCTCTTACCTTGTTGTCCCGTCTGCTTCATAACAGGAAGCCCGGACCAGAAACAGTAAGCAGCATGAGTGCTCAGGACCCGTTTCAAGAGTTGGTGGATTCGCTACGGAAGGTTTTGCTAGCATCTCCATCTGTCACCCCTTCCGCACCGCCGCTTGCCACACCTCCCAGCACTACTTCGGAACCTCTACCATCCAGTCCCATGGCCCGACCAGCGCCCTACGATGGCGGGGCGGAGGAGTGCAATGGATTTTTACTACAGTGTTCTCTGGTCTTCACTATGCAACCAGCGCTCTATCCTAACGATCAATCTAAAATAGCGTTTATCACCTCTCTCCTCACAGGACCAGCTTTAAAGTGGGCCAATTCGATTTGGCAGCAAAATGGGCCGGCCACTCGTTCCATCCAGACTTTCATCACCCACTTCAAGGAGGTTTTCAGCCGTACAGACGGGGAAATATCAGCGGGTGAGCAACTATATCACTTGTCACAAGGATCGATGTCTACTCAGGAGTATGCCTTACGTTTTCGAACCCTCGCTGCGGCCAGTGGTTGGAACGAGCGGTCGTTGCTGACCACCTATCGCCTTGGCCTCGAGCCCCGTCTTCGCCTCCAACTAGCAGCACTAGATGACGCTATGGGATTAGAGCGCTTCATTCAACAATCCATCAGATGTTCGGATCGCATGCAATCATATCACGCTCTCTCCGAAGCCTCGACTCCTGCACTCCTCCGCCCAGCGGAAACCGCCAGCCTTCCAGAACCAGAACCGATGATACTAGATTCTGGTAGACTGTCACTCGCTGAGCGACAGAGAAGGCTGACCCGGGGTCTGAGTCTATATTGTGGTGCTAGTGGGCATACTCGGCTGACATGCCCCCTTCTTCCTGTTCTGGCCGCGGTGAGTGTCATCCAGTCAGATGTTGAAAAGATGTATCCCTTGTCTACATGTGTTCAGTTAACTACGGCCACGTCTTCTGTTATAGCCCACGCCCTCATCGACTCCGGGTCAGCGGGCAACTTCATCTCAGGGAACCTCTGTCGCCAGCTACAGCTCCGAACCGAAGCTTCGTCGAGCGTCTACCAGATCCAGCCTATAACACGATCCATCACTACGAGACCTCGTATCCATCGGAAATGCCAAACCATCCACCTCCAGATCAGAGTCCTACATCAAGAGGAAATCCAACTACTGGTTCTGGAGGGCGCCACCATGGACATCGTTTTGGGGCGCCCGTGGCTGGTGAAGCACAATCCCATCATCTCTTGGGGCAGTGGAGAGATAGTCCGATGGGGCCACGGTTGTTTCCCTGAGTGCTTTCCTGATCTTCCACGTCCAATTCCTAGACCCATTCCTGTCTACGCCACGTCGATCGAAAGTCCCCTAGAGCAGTCATTCCCAAAGGCGGGGTCCCGACCCACAAGTGGGTCGCGGGAAATATTGTATGGGTCGCCAAGTCGAGCACTATTTTTCAGTGCGCTATATATTCTTGATTAAAATTTATATGTGTAGTTCACCTATTAGCCACACGAGGGAGCTCGTTGTTTTCTTCTTCTTCTGCTTTCTTTTTTGTTGTTGTTGTTCTTTAGCTGCGCTCTGCATCGCCTGTTTCATACTCCGTCTGCGTATGCGTTGCATATTTTTTTCCGCACCCATGTTAATGGATTGGAGCGTTCGCACTGCACGCAGTTGCTGTCCAGCAGTGCGTCCCAAAAGCAGTGCGTTTGCAGCAGAGCAGCGATCATTTCGGCAGAGTCTATTTTTTGTTGTGCTGCAAGCGCTGCATGTGCTGAATTTTTGGCTAGGTTTAAAATAAGGAAAAGTGCAGTTTTAAAGAAAAAGGCAACATAATATGTGCACTTGTCCAGGCAGAAAAGTTCTTTAAAGCATTGTTTTTAATAAAGATTTAATGCGAAAGAAAAGCATGAGAGCCGACTGTTTCTGTCTGTGGTAAGTTTTAATTAAAATATTTTTGATAGCCCAATTTCAATTAGAAAAGGAAGCTATAGCCTCCCTATGTTGTGTTTAAATGTGTTGCAACTTGCTTGAGCAACTTAATATACAAATCTAGAAGTCAAGTGCATTGAATAATGTTGTTTTTTTATTGAGTTTAAACGTGAAAATGTCTGTTACTGTATTAGTGTACTGAGATAAAAGAGGATCACAATGCTGAAAAAGAACTTGTGGATTTGAAATCAAAATAACGGATAAATATTGTGTTTGTGGTAAACAGCATTTTCTGCAAATCTGCATTTTATTTAAATTAAAAAAAATGTGCTTTGTCAAATATCTGTATCTCTTTTAAATAGTTAAGTGGAAGCATGACCTTAAAAATGTTCATACATATTTTGTTAATGCATAAATTCTCTTTGTGATATATGAACTATATGGGCTTAATGTTTATTGGGTCACAAGGATTTATCGACTTTAAAATATGGGTCCCCAGAAAAAAAGTTTGGGAAACACTGCCCTAGAGAAACGATCCACACAGATTCCGGATATCTACTCCTCCTTCCAAGATGTCTTCTGCCCCAAGAGAGCTTCCCAACTGCCTCCCCATCGGCCATGGGACTGCGCCATAGACCTGATTCCAGGCGCCCCTCTGCCCAAGGGAAGGATCTACCCGTTGTCACTTCCGGAGAGTAAGGCCATGGAGGAGTACATCCAAGAGGCTCTCCAGCAAGGTTATATCCGTCCGTCCACTTCCCCAGCGGCATCCAGCTTCTTTTTTGTGGCTAAGAAGGATGGAGGGCTGCGGCCGTGCATCGACTACCGCGTCCTGAACCAAGGTACAGTCAAGTTCAAATACCCCCTTCCTCTCGTCCCCGCGGCCCTGGAACAACTCCGGTCAGCCACCATTTTCACCAAATTGGACCTCCGCAGCGCTTACAATCTGGTGAGAATACGGAAGGGGGATGAGTGGAAGACGGCCTTCGTGACCCCTACAGGGCACTATGAGTACTGCGTCATGCCCTATGGCCTGGTCAACGCCCCTTCCGTATTTCAGAATTTCATTCACGAAGTCCTCCGGGAGTTTCTCCACAGATCCGTGATTGTCTACATTGACGATATCCTCGTTTACTCCCGGAGTGAGACCGAACACAGCCACCACGTTGCGGAGGTCCTCCAGAAACTCAGGGAGCACCAGCTCTTCCTAAAAGCAGAGAAGTGTTCATTCCATCTTCCATCCGTTCAGTTCCTGGGCTACGTAATCGACCGAGAGGGCATCCGTATGGACGAGAGGAAGGTGTCATCTGTCACGTCATGGCCAAGACCTTCTTCAATCAAGGAGCTCCAGAGGTTTCTCGGCTTTGCTAATTTCTATCGCCGATTCATTCAGGGTTACAGCATCATAGCCACTCCATTGACCAACTTGCTCAAGGGAAAGCCGACGAAACTGGTCTGGAACCCCGAAGCCGCCGCAGCCTTCCAATCCCTCAAGGAAGCCTTCACCAAAACTCCCATTCTGCGCCATCTGGACCGGGAACTCCCCTTCGTAGTGGAAGTGGATGCATCGACAACAGGAGTTGGAGCTGTTCTCTCCCAATACCATGGAACCCCAAGCTTACTCCATCCATGTGCCTACTTCTCCCGGAAGTTTAGCCCGGCGGAGAAGAACTACGACATCGGCAACAGGGAACTTCTCGCCATCAAACTCGCCCTGGAGGAGTGGCGACACTGGTTGGAGGGAGCCAATCACCCGTTCCAGGTACTAACAGACCACAAAAATCTCCAATACCTCCGTGATGCCAAACGACTGTGCCCACGTCAGGCCAGGTGGGCACTATTCTTCTCAAGGTTCCACTTCACTATCTCCTATTGTCCCGGTCCTAAGAATGTAAGAGTAGATGCCTTGTCCAGAATCCACGACTCCTCCGATATCACTGAGCCTCCCTGCAATATCCTTCCAGAGAACATCGTCGTCAACCCCATCGAATGGTCAGCCCCTCCTAGTGTCGCTACTCCTGATCCTCGCCCTCTGCCGGGCTGTCCTCCTGATCGTCGTTACATCCCAAGGACGCAACGGGTAGATCTCATTCGTTCCATCCATACCTCCCTGGGCACTGGACATCCCGGGACCAGCAACACTCTCTCGTTGCTATCCGAACGCTTCTGGTGGCCTGGGACGGCAAGGGATGTGCAGCGATTCGTCCGAGGATGTAAGGAGTGTGCCATGTTCAAGAGTCCCAGACATTTGCCCACAGGTAAGCTCCATCCCTTGCCGATCCCGAACCGCCCCTGGTCACACCTGGGAGTAGATTTTATGACGGACTTGCCGGCATCGGATGGAAACACCTGCATCTTTGTAATTGTGGACCGATTTTCCAAGTTCTGCAAGCTACTGCCCCTGAGAGGACTACCCACTGCCTTTGAAACGGCCGAACTCTTGTTTAATCATGTCTTTCGTCAGTATGGCATACCTGAGGATGTGGTATCGGACCGCGGTCCACAATTTATCTCCCGGCTCTGGAGATCCTTCTTCCGACTCCTAGGTGTGACCGTCAGCCTCTCCTCTGGCTACCGTCCGCAGTCCAACGGCCAGACGGAGAGGAAGATCCAGGAGGTGGGGCGGTTCCTCCGGACCTTCTGCCACAACCACCAGAACTCCTGGAGCCAGTTCCTGGGCTGGGGTGAATACGCCCAGAATTCACTGCGGCAACCGTCCACCGGCCTCACACCATTCCAGTGCGTCCTCGGGTTCCAATCACCGCTATTTCCCTGGAATGGTGAACCATCTGAGGTCCCCGCAGTGGATCACTGGTTCCGGGAGAGCGAGAGGGTCTGGGACGAGGCCCATCACCATCTACAGAGGGCAGTACGCAGACAGAAGACCTTCGCGGATCGGAGAAGGACTGCGGCTCCAGAATACAGTCCGGGGGATAGAGTATGGCTCTCCACTCGTGATATCCGTCTGCGACTGCCCTCCAAGAAGTTAAGTCCCAGGTTTGTTGGTCCCTTCAAGGTCCTGGAACAGGTCAACCCTGTCACATACAGGCTTCAACTCCCACCTCAATATCGCATTCACCCCACCTTCCATGTCTCCCTGCTTAAACCGTTTCACCCACCTCTCACTCCCTCCACAGAACCTGACCATGAAGAGGAACCTCCTCCCCCCCTGATGCTGGATGATGGTGCCGTCTATTCCGTCCGGGAGATTCTCCGGTCTCGTCGTCGTGGTGGTCTACTCGAGTACCTGGTAGACTGGGAGGGTTATGGACCAGAGAAGAGGTCATGGGTCCCAAGAGAAGACATCCTAGATCCCACGCTCACTGAGGAGTTCCATGCGAGTCATCCTGAGTTCCCTGCACCTCGAGGACAAGGTAGACCACCACGGCGCAGGAGACTTCGGCCCTCAGGAGCGGGCCCTGGGGAGGGGGGTAGTGTCACGGATTGGTCAGGTTCCACACCCACTGTCACGCCCGGATCACTGTCACCTGAATTCTGAATCACGGACACCTGCACGCAATTATCACAGCCTCCATAAAACAGCACGCCAAACACCACTCATTGTCCGGGCTCGTTCTCGCGAAAGCGGACTAACTAGTGTCTCTCTAAGAAGTTTCACTATCTAAATACCTACCTGATCGTACTTACCTGAACTCTGTCTCGTTCCAGTCTTCCTAGTTCCAGTCGTCAGTGGTGTGTGCCGTAAGCTGACTTCCTAGTCAGCGGAGGATCACTGTGCACGGACTCCTCTGAATCCCTCCGTCAGTCGTTCTTGGAATTCCCCCATCTATTCACCTGTGGACAGAAGTATCTGTTAACTCACGACTCATCTCAACCCGGCTCTATAACACTCTGGTCAAGCAATACTCACCATCATCGGGCCTTCTATCATCTCCGGCACTGCTGCTTTGAAATAAAAACTTACCTGTTCATTCTCTTACCTTGTTGTCCCGTCTGCTTCATAACACAGACATTCTTTACAACTTCAGAGTACTTTTTCTTAAATAATTGAACCTGCCTTACCAAACAGGCAGTAGCGTGTTTAGGCACCACGCAACCCACGCAATTGCGTGGGGCCCCGTAGTCCAGGGGGCCCCCGCCGAACTCGTTTTCTCCCGATGGGAATCCATAACCGGTCATTTATGTAATTGGTTTTATATCGGAATGATAAGCTTTAGGACCTGCGTTGTTTTATCTCTGTATACTTATGTGTTATTGCGATTTAGAAGCTGTTCTCATAACCGGAAGCGCCTGCCGTGAGAGGTTCGGCATTTGACTGCAGCGGCACAGTCTCAATCTCTCTCCGGCGCAGGTAAAATAATTTTAAGGGAAAGGTGAGGTGCAATTCATATTTCTTTATTAAATAACTTACAAAATAATTAGAAAACTTTCTGTCAGGCGTTATTTTACAAACAGCACGAGTGAATCTCCGCAAGCTCTCTGTCTTTCCCTCTCAAAATGCGCAAATGGCTTTAAATTACCACATCGCGTCTGCCCTATAAGCAAGCTGCACACTGCACGGTTGAAACAGAAATCGTCGCAGTTTACATTCATCGTCACTAAAAATTATAATTTGCATTTCTTTTCAAGTTTGGCCAGTATTTAAACCATTCAGCACTTCTGCGCTCTCCAGAGACGATATGCTCATAATTGGCCTATTGTGAAAACAAAAGTAGCCTACACAGCATGATTAAACATTTAATTACATACTGAAAAAAAAACTCAACCACTTAAAAAAATCCTCCCTCCAACAAGAGTCACGTAAAAGGGGAATTCACCCCAATTTAAAAAATGAAATTCAGGTCCTGAATGACTGTCTGTAAAAATCCTGATGGGAGTATCAGTATAAATACTTCTAGATTTTAACAAGAAGCCTTTTTTATCATGTAGATTAAATCAGAGATGAAAATGTCCCTATAAGAGGGACACTTAGGAGTAATCACAATCACGCCTCCTTCCTGAGGAAGTCAGTATGTTAATTTTATTACATAAAAATAGCTTGGGATGCTATAATTCTTTATTCTATTGTGTTGTGCTCCATGATGTTCAAACATGTTGTGGTGTGCTGAGGAAACCTCTCTCTCTCTCTCTCTTTGACGAGCATTTTTATTTTAAAAAGGTGCTTTATGTGCCATTTTCTGTTTGTTTAGAGGGATTTGTAAACTGCAGTAATAAAATAACTTGACATTTTCAACATCTTTTTACAATATTTATTTTTGCACCAATTTATAGAAAGTAGTATAACGGTATCAATAAGCAGTATTGTATCAGTAGTGATCAAATATAAACAATACTCATCCCTACCACAGAAACATTTGCAAAATCCACCTAGGGGGGCCCACCCGGGACCACTTGCTAAGGGCCCCCAAAACACAAAACACGCCCCTGCAAACAGGACAACATGGAGATGCCAAAAGACCACTAAACCTATCCATTTGAACTTGACTGACTGAATATCTACTGTTTGTATCCATTAAAAAATTAACATACGAATTCAAACTACAGCAAATACATCTCATAAACACCGAGCCTCACTCCTCTTCTATGGGTGAGCATTCATTATAAAACATTCACAGGACAGTCATTTGGACAACTAGGCAAATGTTTTGAAATTTCACGCAAAAATACGATAGGGATCAGAGCCCCGAGAGCGCGCATAGTTTGTGAATCAATAGCGGACTTATGCGTGCCTAATGCACGACTCTGATATACATGAGTGTTATACATTAGGCACGCGCAAGTTTGTTATTCCCTTATTACATTAGCGCAACGGTTTGCTTCATGCATGCAGCCGAGAGATGTAACTCTGCAAAACTGTGCCATATCCATCTTTCTTGAGTCAGCGCGCTGCGTTCGTTCTCCCGCTCACCAAGCAATCAGTAGTTTCGGGTGCGCGATCCCCTCCTTCCCTCCACACACATTTTTTTTAATTATTTGTTTTAGTATTATTTTTTATTTATTTATTTTTACTCAGTAACGGATAATATTTAAAATGTAGTTAAGTACAGTACTTAAACCAAAACGTACTTAAGTAAAAGTAAAATTACAAAATTTAAAAGTTACTTTAAAAAGTAGAAGTACACAAAAAAACCTACTCAATTACAGTAACGCGAGTAAATGTAATTCGTTACTTTCCACCTCTGGCAGCAACAGTACTTTCCAGTAATTTAGATATGAAAGGTAAATTAGAAATGGGATGATAATTAGATAGAACTGAGGGGTCAAGGTTGGGTTTCTTGAGCACTGGTGTAACGGCAGCATTTTTTAGCGGCAGAGGAAATGAAGCGAAGGTAAGAGATGCGTTGATGAAATGCGAGATAGGTGTAGAGATGACAGAGTGACAAAGTTTCAGGAGAGAAGTAGGAGCAGGGTCAAGGTGACTTAATGTAGAGTTGGATTTCAAGATTAGCTTAAAAACAGAATCTGGGGTCATCGGGAAAAACAAGAGAGAGACTGACTGGAAAGATTTGATGGATGGCTTAGCTCTGTATCAGTAGGGAAACATTGGTAGACAGCATTAGTCTTTTCGAGCAAATAATCCAGGAGCAGCAAAACTCAGTTGAGGCTAGGGCATCCTCAGGTGGGGGGTTAGTAAGTTTATTTATTGTATTAAATAATGCTTTTGGCCTATTGCTTGATTTATTAATTGTGGCAGAGACAAAATTAGATCGAGCTGAAGTGAGAGCGGATTTATAAGATCTGAGATGATCTAGAAAAGCTAAATAATGAACAGTAAGACCGGTTCTCCTGTAAAGACGTTCAAGCTGTCTACCAGTAGCATTAAGAATACGGAGCTCAGGGGTGTACCACGGAGAAGAGTGAGTGGCGAGGACATTTCTGGTCTTAATAGGAGCATGCTGCTGTAGGATTTCAGAAATTATAGAGTGGTAATTAGATAGTATCACAGACGGAGAAGAAAGATTAATGACATCAGAGAGGTTCGAAGAGACAATAGAAGCACAAAATGATACTGTATCAATAGCTTTCAGATTGCGGTATGAAATAACAGTCTTAAGGCGTTTAGAATGCATAGGAAGATTGAGACTAAAGTCAAGAAGTTTATGGTCAGAAATATGGGGGTAAATATGTGTTTATTAGTGTTTTATGATAAGTGCGACTCTGCGATTACAGTTAAAAAGCTTTTACTGTTCTAAAAACAGATTTGTGGCCATTATTAAAATAAAAAAAGTTAGAATAAACCCGAAACACACGTGATCGTTGACATGCGGTGAATCTGGCCAATCGTGAAACAGCTGTGTCGTCATCAGAGCTCCTGCAGCGGCTCTGGAGAAACTGTGGCGGCTGAGTTAGCCGGATGGTCTCGAATCACTATCGCGGTATTTTGATGCCACTTGTGACAGTCACATGCTGGTAAAAGCACCGGTAAAAGTAATTAGCGTTAATGTGTAGAGATGAGATATTTGAATTATTAATAAAGTAGTGTTCTCTGAGTCAGTGTCGCAAAGATAAAGTTGATGATCCTGATTCTGTACACGCCATTTCAATGTCAAAAGTCAAAGTCAATTTTATTGTAAATTCTGCCACATGTACAGGACATACAGAGAATTGAAACTGCGTTACTCTCAGACCCTAGGTGCATACACGTAACATTAAATACAAAAGGTAGAATTTAAAAATACAAATAAATACAATTATACATATAATATATAAAACAATGAAAAGGTAAATTTCCTATACTCCCTTACATTTCCACATTGAACGCGTCTTTAGAGAGAAATGCATCGTTACGAATTGCATGATAAAAGTTTTTTTTTTTTTTTCGATTCAAATGATCTCGTTTTAAAGTAGTAATTCAAGGTATTATATTTATCTTGTCTCTAAAGCAAGTAGGCTATTCATTGAGTGTTCATGTGAAGCTTCCTGACCAAGAGAGCCCATCCTCTTTGTTTTCTTTATAGTAAAAGCACAACATTCTGTTGATATTGTTTATGAGTGCACACAAATAAATGTAGACCCTTTACAGTTACGAAAAATGTATTGCTCTCACCTTTATGAGCAAAAAAGTCAGCTTATTTTAAGGTGTTTGCAATGCAAGTGATCACACTGGCACCTCCATGTCCTGTAAAGTGTGCGTTAGCCTCCACTCTCCACACAAACGATAGGATATGAGTCTAACAGCGCACATATAGGTTTTGATATGCTTGAACTGTTTAATATCAATAGATTTTATTTTAGGCAAGTCGTGATGATTTAAGAAGGTTAAATTGTTTAAGCATATCAACTCCGCTGGCCACTTGGTCATAAAAAATCTAAAACTTATATTTATTGGGGGAAAAAAATGCTCTGAATGTTTTTCTAAATTAACTTAAAGGAATAGTTCACCCAAAAATTAAAATTTGATGTTTATCTGCTTACCCCCAGTGCATCCAAGATGTAGGTGACTTTGTTTCTTTAGCAGAACACTAACAAAGATTTTTAACTCAAACCGCTGCAGTCTGTTAGTGATTTAATGGCAGTGGATGGGCACCAAACCTTTGAAAGTAAAAAAAAAAAAAAAAAACGCACAGACAAATCCAAATTACACTCTGCGACTTGTGACGATACATTAATGTCCTAAGACATGAAACGATTGATTTTTGCGAGAAAATGAACAGTATTTATATCACCTTTGATTTACCTTGATTGGTCTCTCAACCAATCTGTTCGGGATTTGCGCAAACTGCATTGCAATCAGGGGGGTGTGATATGCTGATTTTTGATTTTGGACAATTCAAATGTCTCCACAACCTACTTTTGAATAATTACACTATATTTTGAGCTACAGTGCACATTCTGTCAGATGCACTTCTGGTGCCTCCAGACTCCAGTCTCAATATACTGTACAATGCGGCATACATTCACATCAAATGACAACTTGTGTTGTTGTCTATAGCTCTGTATCATGCTTGACATAGCTCTTTATTTGCACTTTGAATATTGAGAGAATTTACCAAAATTCTTTGATTATGGCTGCATTTAGTTTGCACTTTAGTTTATTTTTAATTTATACTGTAGATTGTTTAAAAATGCAGTGGTTACCTCTAATTTAAATGTCTCGAACCTTAATAGAGAAAATAAACATCTTGTCGATGTACTCATATTTTCATTTATTCTTGTCCCTTGTTTAAAGGTGCAGTGTGTAGATTTTGCGGCATCTAGCGGTGAGGTTGTGAATTGCAACCAAGGACTCCGTCCACCACTCACCCCTCCCTTTAAGGCCGGGACACACCAACCCGATGATCGGCCGTCTGGCCTCGTCGGGCAGTTGGTGGGCATCGGTGAAGCGCGTCGGTTCGATGTATTCCGCACGTCGGCTCTCGTCGGCTTTCGTTGGTCTTGCGTCGGCCAAAGTTTGCCCGATTTAATATGTTGAATCGGCGTCGGGCATGTCGGGGCTGTTTGGGAAAGAGAGCGCTCTGATTGGCTTCTTCAGACATCGAATCAGAGCGCATGGAGGACTTGAACGTGAAGTGAGGTAACAAACAAAGGAAAGAGTCAAGAGGGAACCGGCTCGCTGTCATCATTTCGCAATTCGCACAATTCAAAACCAACTATGGCTGTGTGGAACGAAGCTATTGAAGGCGAGCTGATAAATTTGATCCAAGACAGGCCAGCGCTGAACGACATAACGGAAAATGCTATACAAACCGTGCGGCGGTTCTTCCGGGTTCTCTTCTTGGAATGAAAATACAGACTACTGCCATCTGCAGGTACTCAATGGTATATCTCCTTGATGTTCTGCATGCGCAGAAAGCACCTTCTAGTTTGTAGTCGGGTTTAGTCAGTTCGGTGTGTTCGAGCTCAGTTTAATTGCCCAGACGCCCGCAGACGCAGCCGACTAGAGGCGACAAGACGGTCGGCTTTCGTCGGCGCTAGTTGGTTGGCGTCGGGTTGGTGTGTCCCAGCCTTTACAGAAGCTACGGTAGCCATCACAGGATTAAGATGTCGTCATTTTAGATAGCAAAGAATAATTAGGTTTCTTTTAAAGCGTAAATTAGGGAATTATATTTATTTAGCAGTTCAAGAAAACGATGTTATTGAGAATATTACTGTTACTGGTTCATCAGTGTGTCAGTGTTTTTCGATAGAACAACAGTGATGAAATGCGATCCGTAGAGCAGTTTGTCCGTTAAGGGCTACTGTAGAAACATAACGGCGACTTCTATGTGAGGGGACCCGCGGTGTATGTAGATATAAACTGCTAATTCTAAGGTAATAAAAACATAAACTGCTAATTCTAAGGTAATAAAAACATAATGGTTAATTAAGTATGGTCTTTATACACCCCTGAAAACATAGTTATGTATATTATATTGCACCTCTCTACAGATCGTCTTAAATGTTACACATTGCACCTTTAAGGCATAAAATAAATATTTAAAAAAAGGTTTTCAGAATTAGCCCATTTGCTTGTAAAACATCAGGAAACAGAATTGGCCATGAAGAATCAAGATCGGTCCATTACTAAAAAATAAATGCCAGGACAAGTGCTGGCTGTTCTGCTCAGTTGGCAGTTGTGGTGCTCTTTAATAATTATTTGGTGCTCCTAACTTTTTTTTGGTGCTCCTAACTTTTTTAATTTGGGAGCACCAGTGCTACCAAGTAAAAAAGTTAATTTCGAGCCCTGAAGCACCTGTAAAAAAAAATGTGTAAATGTATTTTATAGATTTATTTACAGCAATAGCAACAAATAATTACTTTAATTACAAAAGTGATTATTTGCTCTAGATATCCAGTTTAAAGCACAGCTTGGTTAACTGCACCCTCAGTAGTACGAGTACTGATGGTCTGTACTGGAGGATAGAAATTTAGCTTGTCTATGTTTTCTTTTGGCATACTATGCAATGATGCAGCCAGAGTACAGTCAAATGTTTGATTTGCTTTCCAGGATAAGTGATTCCGTGCTGAGCTTTTAAACTGCAGTATAAGTGGTGCAATGACACAGCACAAAACTGTATTGCACAGAAACAAAACTGTTTTAAAAAGCTTTTTTTTATTACAGTACTATAAATTTTCAGTGCATTACAGGCCATTGTTGTAAAATAATCAGACATTCACAGAACTGTAATCTAAAATTAGAAATACTTATGGAAGCAGCTGTTTTAATGTTGTTGTTCAAATGAACTATTTAAATAAACAAACAACAAAATAAACTCCATTACTACTAACAATGAGCATAATATGTAACTGTTTTCATAGTGCAAACTCTCCTGCAGCCAAGGTTATGTCAAAAACACACACAGTTCAAATAAACACAGTTGGTTATGTTAGTAAATGTAAACAACTAGGAAATAAATTGTAGGTGTATATTAGATCTGTGCATACCAAGACTTAGAGGGCCGGGGCCCCTGGACTTGAGGTTATATTTGGGCCCTATACCTATACACTACAAATGCCCTCAGCTAGAACATAGTGCAGGACAGGAACCCTCCAGGGTGGTACCAGATCCAGGCACAATGATGGAGCAGGCATTTCGGAGGACCATGGCAGAGCAGGCAGCTCAGGGGCCATGGCGGAACAGGCAGTCCAGTGTAGAACAGCAGCCCTCCCTGGGCCTGATTTTAACTTCTTGCTGGAAGTTAAAGATGAAGTCCTCAGCCCAGTTGATCATTCTTGGTCCGGTCATCTGTCACAGTTGTGTAAGAAGGAAGGCGAAGGAGACAGCTGGTAAAGTCCAAACTCTAAGTTTTAATGAACAACACTAACAAAGGGCAGATTAGCGAGGGAAAACACAACTTAGTATAACGGTGACCAGACAAACAAAGACTGAACCGACAAAGGCTTAATCTGTCACCTAGACTAAACATAGTAGCCTTAACAATTCTGAATAGTGAAATATGTTCAAGACACTAAAGGCCAGTGAGATCAAAGACCTTATTACAATGGTGCTAAACTTTGCCCCACACAAGCATTTAAAAAGGTAAGCAATATGTGATTTTTTTTTTTTTTATTAAAATCAAAAACTTCATTGTGTTATTGTTGACATGCCCAAGATTAGATTTAGTGGTGTGCCATAATAATCATACACTTGTTTTATAATCCTCAGTGTTAATTTATATTGCTGTGAGTATATAAAATGTGTCACTTGCCCACCGGTACCATTGTTTCCCAAATGGGTACAATCTTGCTTCATTGTAGAGCTGTGTGCAGTTTGTTGACATTTTGTTTTCACTGGCGACAATGGTGCACCAGTTCTAATGCCACGGCAAAAGTTCGAGCAAAGCTTGCTAACTGTTCTTTCGCTGGCTGCACAGATGAACCCAGAACACTATTTACAGTCCCAGGCTCAGAGAAGACAAGAGAGAAGTGGATTTATTGATTTATTTACTGAATATTACACTGCTGCCGCACAGATTATTAACATGCAATTTATTTCCCAGCTGTTTCCCTTCACAGATATAACCGGATGTTTTTGTAACTGTTTAACATAAACTTGAGTGTATTTGACAGTTTAAGCACAATTAGACATAATAGAGAACATTGCTTGCATACTCACATGCCATATGAGAAGTTAAAACTAATATGGTTTTAAATACATGATTTCAGTGCGATAGACATGATAATTGAAACCAAGCAGTTTTTTTTTTCAGAGTATCTGAGGTACGAGGTGCAGCTCTATTCTGGAAAAGGGGATGAGGAGCAGCAGCTCATTTGCATTTAAAGAGTCATGCACGAAAACAGCGTGTTTCTGTTTCCACTCTAAATGGGCATTTTCAATATGATATTAAAAACTATATGATATCACTAAGTGCAAATAGCCCGCCTTGTTGGCAGAGACTATCTACCTCCGCCAACCAACATGTGATTGGGTGTAGTCAACGTTACAAAAGACAAGTATAATATCGGCTTCAGTGTAGTAGATAGTAAAGCGTCTGCTGTATTTGATGCGTTTTGATGCGAACAACCTGAGTTCGAATCCGCCATTTGCCAAGCTTTTTTTTACTCTCTTTTCAAATCTCATATCACCTTAGAAAGGCATTTATTTTTATAAAAATGAAGGAAATAATCAAAAAGTTGAAAATAAAGTATCGGGTAGGGTTAGGATAGGTGTAGGGAGGGCTTTTTTCCCCAATAAAATGTCATCCATTTAATAATCTGAAATAAAATTATAACTTACACTTAATATGTTATTATTGCATACTTTTTTGTAAGGTACTACAATACTGAGTTGCAAATAATTGCCACTATTTGCAGTAAGTAGTATAAATAGCAGAATTCAATAGCATCTATTGGACACCATTTGGGAACACCTGAGACTTACATTACATATTGTAAAAAGGGGCATAATAGGTCTCCTTTTAAGCAAAACTTGTTTAAAAGAAGACCTCTATTATGCTTTTTTTTACAGTAGATTTTTAAATTAAGCAGCAATGCATTTCCATAAAACTGCAATACAGTTAATTGTTTACGTCTATAATTTCTGTCTGATCATGTCTTTTCTGCCCTTCATTTTTTATTTGTGCACTCGCCACCAACTGGACAGGGGTGGGAATTACAGTTCCCCTTCAGTCGTTTCACTACGACGTTACATTGGGATCTCGCCTGAGAGACCAATCATCTCTGAGCCTTATTCAAAAGGCCAATGAACATTGGCTAGTGGTATTTGCATGCCGAACTACTCCCCCGTACATACGGGTATAAGAGGGCGGCTTTGTAACCACTCATTCAGAATTTCGCTTCGGAGCCTCATGCACGAGCCTGTTTACAACACTTCAACCCAAAGAAAAGAGAGAGTTCTTCAACGAGTTCACGCTCATGCTGGCGCGCTGCCAAGACTAAAAGAGTTTTCTAAAAGAGCTTTTTGGCAGCCGCCAGCGAGATCCTGCGGGCTGCGTGCACAGCAGCCCCGCGGTTTCTCCCTGGGCAGACCAGGATCTAAAACAGCAGTTTTCTCACGTCCGTCGAGAGCATATTTCCCGGTATGTCTTTCCGGACGTGCGCTTCTGGGTGTGGTAGTTTCCTCACCTCTGCAGACGGACATGAACGCTGTCTTACGTGCCCGTGCCATTCACGGATGGTTCATGCCCTCATTGCGAGCGTATGACCTTGGCCACGCTGAAGTCCCGCCGCTCGTTCGCGAGCCGGCTCTTGTCAGTGCTTCTCGGCTGCTGCGCTGAGGCGCGGGGGGGACAAAAAATAAAAAATAAAACAAAGCCCTGCGGTCTTCTGCATCTCAGCGTGGTCCCATCGAGTGGCCGAAGCAGTACGCTTCCCTGATCGCCGGGCGGAGCGTCTCCTTCGGTGGTCCTGCAGGGGATGAGACATCTATGGCGGCATTAGAGGGAGAGTCGGAGGGTGAGGCGGACGCTGAACTGTCGGATATGCTCCTCCGAACCGCCAGGGGGATCGGTCTTGACGTGCCCAAAGCGCCTCCGGCCGATCCTTCGAGGCTGGATGACTGGTTCCTGGGGGGATCATTCAGCCTCGAAGGATCGGCCGGTGCCATTCTTCCCGGAGGTGCACGAGGAGCTGGTAAAAACATGGTGCGCTCCTTTTTCATCTCCGCGCCCCAGCTCCTTTCCCCTCCCCACTCTCGACGGCGGGGCAGCCCCGGCTTTGTGTCGGTTCCACAGGCCGAGCGCGCCGTTGCGGTGCATTTATGCCCGTGGGGCGCTGCCGCCTGGCGGGATCGGCCACATCTCCCCTCCGGGGCGTGTGAGCTCTCGACCGCTCTCGCGGGCCGGGCTTATCACGATGCTGGACAGGCTGCCACCGCCCTGCACGCCATGGCCACTTTACAAGTTTATCAGGCCCAGGCGCTAAAACACTTGCACGAGAGTGGTCCTGACCAAGGGGTGATGGAAGAACTCCGCGCTGCCACCGACTTTGCCCTCCAGGCGACGAAGGTCACGGCGCGTTCCCTTGGCCAGGTGATGTCCACCGTGGTGGTCCAGGTGTGACATCTATGACTGACCCTGGCTCAGATGGAAGATGCCGACAAAACACGTTTTCTCGATGCTCCCATCTCCCAGGGCGGCCTATTTGGCGCCACCGTCGGGGACTTTGCCCAGCAGTTCAGCGATAAAGCATATTCTTCGCCGCCGCGGCAGTGACATCACACCCCCGGGCCCTCAACCTCCACGGCCTCTACAACACCAGCTCCGTCCCCTGCCAAAACTCATGATGCAAACGTCGAGCTGCCCGTGGGAGAGCAGCGCCGCCCAGAAGTGGAGGGAACTGCTCCTTGGGTGGACGACAACATCCACGTCCCCACTCCCGGTGGAGGGCCGGGAGCTACGTTGTATTCAAACATGATTTTCACAGAGAGAGCCAGTTTCCTCACCTCTGGCGTCCCGGCCCCGAGTTCCCTTCTCGAGCGACGTGATGCCTCCTCGGATTAGGACTCGGAGCCCGATATCACCAGCGCGGGAACCAGGGAAGAAGGTAAGCGCTGCCCAGTGCAGTCAGACTTTTCTCCAGGACGTTTATCCTTATGGGATCAGCCATCTGGGCCTTCAGGTCAACCGAGAGAAGAGCAAACTCTCCCCAGTGCAGAGGATCTCTTTTCTCGGTGTGGAGCTGGACTCGGTCGATGTGACATCTTCCACAGGATGGGGTGCTGTATGCAACGGGCAAGCAGCAACGGGCTCCTGGACAGGTCCTCGACTGCAATGGCATATCAATTGCCTAGAGTTGTTGGCTGTGCTTCTGACCGACGTTGCGCCACAAGCACGTGCTTGTTCGCACCGACAGCACAGCGACCGTAGCCTATATCAATCGCCAAGGCGGTCTTCGCTCCTGTCGCATGTCACAACTCGCCCGCCATCTGCTCCTATGGAGTCAGATGTGGCTGAAATCGCTATGTGCCATTCACATACCAGGAGAACTCAACCGTTCAGCCGATCAGCTCTCACGGCAGTACACCCACCCTGGAGAATGGCGACTCCACCCCGAGACAGTCCAGCTAATTTGGTTGCGCCGTACTGGCCCACCCGGACCTGGTTTCCAGACCTCATATCCCTCGCGGCAGCCCCTCCCTGGAAGATCCCCTTGAGGAAGGACCTTCTTTCTCTGGGGATGGGCACAATTTGGCACCCGCGCCCTCCCCTGTGGAGACTCCTTGTCTGGCTCCTGGACGGGGCGTGTTAGACCTCTCCGGCCTTCCACAGGCCGTTAGAGATACCATCACTCTGTCCAGAGCCCCCTCTACAAGGCAGGCTTATGCACCGAGATGGGGTCTATTCGTCGACTGGTGTTTCTCTCGCGGAGAGAACCCACAGAGATGTCCGATTGCAGTAGTGCTTTCCTTCCTGCAAGAGAAGTTGGAGCACAGGCTGTCCCATTCGACTCTCAAAGTGTACGTTGCTGCCATCGTGGTGCACCACGATGCAGTGGATGGAACATCCCTTGGTAAGCACCAATCCCCCCAGACCGCACCCCGTACCCTCTTGGGACCTCTCCATCGTCCTTCAGGGCCTGCGGGACGCCCCATTTGAGCCACTTGCGTCAGTCGAGCTTAAACACCTGTCACTTAAGATAGCACTCCTGACTGCACTGGCCTCCATCAAGACGGATGGGGACCTACAAGCATTCTCTGTCTGCAAAACGTGCCTGGAATTCGGGCCTGGCGATTCTCACGTCATCCTGAGACCCCAGCCTGGTTATGTGCCCATGGTTCCCACCATGCATTTCTGCGATCAGGTGGTGAACCTGCAAGCTCTGCCCCTGGAGGAGGCAGACCCAGCCTCTGCGCTGTTGTGTCCAGTTCGCGCTCTACGTACATATGTGGAGTAGGGCTGGTCCGAATACCGAATACCGAATTTTTTGAGCTTCGAAGCTTCGGTAGTAATCAACATCGAATATTCGAAGCTTCGGTGGGAGGGGCTGAACACATTCTTCTCTCTAATAAAGGCAGGAATCTCTGTATGCCTTTCTGTTTGCATTTTTATTATGTCGAGAACAGTACATCCAAACGATTTTTGCTGTGGACCCAAGGGAGTGCAGTGTTGCATTTTGGTGTAATATGGACACACCACACGTTCAGAATTAATAAATTGTAATAGAACATTGCTAGTTGGATGCGGCGCGCCTCACGCAGGCAGAGCTTATATGCTTCATGAACGGACTCCGCGCTAGTGATACAAAACACACAGGTCTGTTAAGTGCAATACTTTTAATAAGGTAGCCTAACATTTTTTAACAAACAAATCACTCCCAAATCAGAAATTAGCACAGTAATTATGGCACCGTAAAGGGTAGGCTGTTTAAAAAAGAAGAACGAAAAAAAGGCGCGGTGTTTATATATAAATAAATTATTCATATCTAAATGATTTATTAATAAATATATATACATTATATATAACGTTTGTGTATATAAGCCTATATAAAATACATAGCCTAAGTATATTATTTTGAAACCCAAAATAAATGAGGCCCAAACATTTTTAACAAACGTGCATGTTTATTTGAGCAATTCAATTCAATTCAATTCAAGTTTATTTGTATAGCGCTTTTTACAATACAAATTGTTGCAGAGCAGCTGTACAAAAGTTTTAGGCTACTACAATATATTTAGTAGCTTATTAGTGGTGAATACTGTATGTTGAGTCAATGTACATATGATATAAATATTAAAATCAGTAACTGTGTGATCAAACAGATGATGAACACTAATTGCAATGGTTATGTGCTGTAATCAAACTTGTAGGAAAATTATATAGTGCTGTATGTTGTTTCAAGGCTGGCATCATCTGCGGTCCTCTGAGGGGTTGGCATCATCTCTTCTTCTGAATCCAGGCTGAATCTTGTGTAAACCCTAGTTACCACGGGATGGAAATCCCATGGCAGAGACAGAGAAACAAATAAATAATTAGCGTAGCTGCTGTTCCAACTTCCAACCAAACAAAAATGATGTGTTTAGCCCAAGCTGAGGAATATTAATGTGCATTTGATCAGATGTAACTGAAATTACAACGTTATGAGATACATTATGTGAATGCTTGGCTAAAGAGATGAGTCTTTAATCTAGATTTAAACATAGAGAGTGTGTCTGAACCCCGAACGTTATCAGGAAGGCTATTCCAGAGTTTGGGAGCCAAATGAGAAAAGGCTCTCCCTCCTTTAGTGGACTTTGCTATCCTAGGTACTACCAAAAGTCCAGAGTTTTGCGACCTTAGGGAGCGTGAGGGATTGTAGCGTAGTAGGAGACTAGTTAGGTATGCAGGAGCTAAACAATTTAGGGCCTTATAGGTAAGAAGTAATATTTTGTAAGTGATACGGAACCTAATAGGTAGCCAGTGTAGAGACTGTAAAATTGGGGTAATATGATCATATTTTCTTGACCTGGTAAGGACTCTAGCAGCTGCATTTTGGACTACCTGTAGCTTATTTATTGAAGAAGCAGGACAATCACCTAGTAGTGCATTACAATAGTCCAGTCTAGACGTCATGAATGCATGAACTAACTTTTCTGCATCAGAAACAGGTAACATGTTCCGTAGCTTAGCAATGTTTCTAAGATGAAAGAATGCTGTTTTTGTAACATAGGAAATATGATTTTCAAAAGACAGGTTGCTGTCTAATATAACACCCAAATTTTTGACTGTAGAGGAAATAACAGTACATCCATCTAGTTGCAAGTTGCAGTTTAAGAGATTCTGTGTACTGTTTTTTGGTCCAATAATTAATATCTCGGTCTTATCTGAATTTAACAGTAGAAAATTATTGGTCATCCAGTCTTTCACATTTTTAACACACTCTGTTAACTTTGCTAAGTTAGAAGTTTCATCTGGTCTTGTTGAAATATATAGTTGAGTGTCATCAGCATAACAATGGAAACTAATCCCATATTTCCTAATAATATTACAGAGGGGTAACATGTAAATTGAAAATAGTAGAGGACCTAGGACAGAACCTTGTGGCACTCCATACTTTACTGGTGATAACTGCGATGACTCCCCGTTTAAATAAACAAAGTGGTAGCGATCGGACAGGTATGATCTGAACCATCCTAAAGCCTGCCCTTGAATACCTGTATAGTTTTGTAATCGATTTATGAGTATTTCATGATCTATAGTGTCGAACGCAGCACTAAGATCAAGTAAAACTAGCAATGAGACGCAGCCTTGATCTGACGCAAGTAGCAAGTCGTTTGTGATTTTTACAAGTGCAGTTTCTGTGCTATGATGGGGCCTGAAATCTGACTGAAATTCTTCAAAGATATTATTATTTTGCAAGAAGGAGCACAATTGAGCAGACACAACTTTTTCTAGAATTTTAGACATAAATGGAAGATTAGAAATGGGTCTGTAATTTGCCAATTCACCAGGGTCTAGCTGTGGTTTCTTAATAAGAGGTTTAATAACCGCTAGTTTGAATGGTTTTGGGACATGACCTAAAGATAACGATGAGTTAACAATATTAAGAAGCGGTACTTCTGCTACAGGTAACAACTCTTTTAGTAATTTAGTGGGTACAGGATCTAATAGGCATGTTGTTGGTTTAGATGTGGTGATAAGTTTATTTAATTCTTTCTGTTCTATAGTTTTAAAGCACTGGAGTTTTTCTTCCGGTGTAATGACTAATGTTGAAGTATCAGTTGCTGTGGTATCTATATTAGTTATTGTGTTTCTAATGTTGTCTATTTTATCAGTAAAGAAATTCATAAAGACGTTACTATTAAACTGTGCAGGAATATTCAGGTCAGGAGGTGTTTGGTTATTTGTTAATCTAGCCACTGTGCTAAATAAAAACCTTGGATTGTTTTGGTTTTTTTCTATGAGTTGGTGGATATACTCGGCTTTAGCAGCTTTTAAAGCCCGTCTATAGCTGGACATACTGTTTTTCCATGCAATTTTAAAAACTTCTAAGTTAGTTTTTCTCCATTTACGCTCAAGATTACGAGTTTCTTTTTTGAGAGAATGGGTATTACTGTTGTACCATGGCGCAGTACGTTTTTCTCTAACCTTTTTTAGCTTGATTGGGGCAACAGCTTCTAATGTGTTAGAGAAGATAGTGCCTATGTTACTAGTCATTTTGTCTAGTTCATGTTTATTTATGGGTGCACAGAGCAGTTGAGATAAATCAGGCAGGTTATTTGCGAATCTATCTTTGGTAGCAGGAACAATAGTTCTGCCCAGACGATAGCGCGGAGCTATATAGTTAACATCAGTGATACGCAGCATGCATGATACGAGGAAATGATCGGTAACATCATCGCTTTGAGGTATGATATCTATATCAGTAAGATCAAGTCCGTGCAATATAATTAGATCTAGTGTATGATTAAAACGATGAGTGGGCCCAGTGATGTTTTGTTTGACTCCAAAAGAGTTTAACAGGTCATTAAACGCAAGTCCTAACGCATCATTTGTATTATCAACATGAATGTTAAAATCCCCAGCAATTAATGCTTTATCAAAATTAACCAATAGGTCAGAAAGGAAATCTGCAAATTCTTTTAGGAATTCTGTATACGGCCCTGGAGGTCTATACACAGTAGCCAGAGCAAGAGATAGGAGAGATTTATTTTGCATATCTGACAGAGTAACATTGAGTAGGAGTACTTCAAATGAATTAAACCTGTACCCTGTTTTCTGGGTAACATTGAAAATATCACTATAAATTGTTGCAACACCACCGCCACGACCAATCTGACGGGGTTCATGCTTATAACAGTAGTTTGGTGGAGTAGACTCATTAAGACCAATATAATCGTTTGGTTTTAGCCAAGTTTCAGTCAAGCAGAGTACATCAAAACTGTTGTCTGTGATTATTTCATTTACAATAAGTGATTTGGGTGCGAGTGATCTAATGTTTAGGAGCCCAAGCTTTAAAAATTGATTTTGTTCATTTATTGTGCATTTTTTTGGTCTAATCACGATTAGATTTGTTCTAGATCCTGCATTAAATTTTTGTTTTGACCTCACTATTCGAGGAACAGACACAGTCTTTATAGGTTGGACAGCACCAATACTATCGTTTAAATGTGCATAACAAAAGCCATCAACGCAACTATTTGAAGAATTGCTTACTAGTCAAATGGAGCGCAGCGTCCTGGAGATGTTGTCCGACAGCAGTTCTGCTCCGACTCTGCTGGGGTGCAGGCCATCAGCGCGGTAAAGCCTAGGACGCTCCCAGAAAAGATTCCAATTATTGACAAAGAGCAGTTTCTGTTCTTTACACCATGACAACAACCATTCATTTAGAGCAAAAAGTCTACTGAACCTTTCGTGTCCACGTCGATACATGGGAAGCGGTCCTGACACGATGATTCTCGTCGCGGGCGCTGTGCTGCGAACCGTCTCGATCAGGCTCCTGAAATCCCTCTTCAGGACCTCCGTCTGCCGCAGCCTGACGTCGTTCACCCCTGCGTGCAGGACGATCGCGCCGACGCTCACATCGTCCTTCAGGATGGCAGGTATCTGTGAAGAGACATCAACAACGCGAGCACCAGAGAAACAGCGAGTGTGCACTTTACCGTTAGCTAAGTTAGCACGAACGTACCGGACGATGGAGTCTCCGACGATCACAGCGTCGCGTTCCGTCTCGCGGAGGGGAGCGAAGCGGTTCCGGGTGGAGATCTCGAAGACCGGGGGCGGCGGAGGGGGAGAGGTCCTGGCTCGGGGTCTGGCTCGCGCTTTCCTCTGCTGCTGCACCCAGGGTCCGTGTTGTCCCGGCGCCGGAGTGAACGACATCTGGGAGGATCGCCTCCTGGGTGCGGCGGATCTGTGCAGAGAATCACACGGAGTAGAGGTTATGGGAGTGTTAGGATCGAGCTGTACACTTACCCGGACAGATTCCAGAGCATCCTTTCGGATTCGCAGCTGAATCTGTCTTGCCTGGAGCTCCTGGATCTGCTTCTCCACTGCCTCCAGCTCCATCAGAACCGAGTGCAGCTCGAACGTGTCTTCACCTGCACTCAAAGGTAGACACAAATTCGCCATTAAAGCAAGTAACAGTGAGTAAGCAGTTTAAGTGTTTGTGAATAGAGAATAAACGATGTATGCAAGATTAGCCGCGACCACGCTGGCAAAGCTAAACGGGTTATAAGCTAGCTTAGTAGCAGACTCGGGAAAGCAAAAATAAAAACTAATGATAACAAGGCGTTCCGATTGTTTTTGTTGTACCACACGACGGGTATATTCACATGTTATGAAAAACAAGAACGATGGTGTATAGAATTGTTTTTAGGTTTAAAAATAGAAAATAGTAATTTGACTCGACGGAGCTTCAACTCAAGGTGCGCGCTAGGACAAACAGGAAGTGACGTGTCAACAGGAAGGACTCAATCAAAGTGTGGTTGTTGTTTGTGAAGCAGCCGATCAGTCAGTGAACAATCAGCCTACAAAATGCTAAAATAAATCAAATAAATAATACATTTAAATATGAATCTAGCCTAAATAAGAATGTTAAATCGGCTATTAAACAAACATTCGTTGCAAACATTACTAAAACTTCGCCCGGACCTTCTCCGACAGCTCATCAGAATTACTGGCCCGATTCTGACTGGAACCGGTCTGTTTTCTCTTTCTCTTCCCCATTGCACAGCTGTTGTTTTTAATAGCAAAGTGATTACATTTTCGTTTACTTAGGTTATAAAGTTAATTTAGAAATATATTTGGAACACTTTTTATTTGTTAAATTTAAGTTTTTGTTTTTTAAAGTAACGACCAAGTCATCACGATTTCAATTAAAACCCATAGATATAAGCACGCTTTGCAGAACATGAAGCGCCAGCCAGCGCTATGTGAAACTTCATTTTTGCTCATAAAGGTAAGACTAATATATCATCCGAAACTATAAAAAAATAATTTAAATAATTTAAATCGAAAACAAAACTCTTCCTTTAGCTATAGGCCTAATGCATATGCATTTAGGTATTAAAGGCGAGTCCAATGAGCAAATGGCATCAGGGTCGTCCACTTCATCTTTTTGTCAAATACTAGTTTATTAATAAATAATTCAAATATCTCCTTACTTTTTCCCGACACATTCATGGTAATTATTTTTGCTGGAGCTTTGCGGCCAGCTTACTGCGTGCATTTAAATGCAGAGGCGCGGTTGTCATTACGACAGTCACAGCCCTAGTTTTGCTTCAACCATTCAAGTGGGTCCGACTGTACTTTATGGTGTCTCTTAAATATTACTCAATTTCTCTCTCTCTCTCTTTTTTGCTGTGTCTGTGTTAGTGGCACAGCAGTCTGATCTTCTTCATTTATTTAAATGTGAATGAGAACCGTTTCACGGGGGATGCAAGGTTTATGAAAAAAAAAAACGAATATTCGAATCTCAAAATTTAAAATCGAATGCCAACCCACCGAACGAATATTCGAATATTCGAATATTCTGGTCCAGCCCTAATGTGGACTGCACTTGGCACTTCAGACGCAGGGGCAGCTCTTTGTTTGCTTTGGAGGACAGCAGAAACGGAATGCTGTCTCCAAACAGAGGTTGGCCCATTGGGTGGTAGATGCCATCTCCATGTCGTACCAAAACCAGGGAGAGCCATGCCCCTTAGGTGTTCAGGCCTACTCCACATGGAGTGTTGCCTCATCCTATGCGTTGGCTCATGGTGCCTCACTAGCAGACATCTACAGATCTGCGGGCTTGGCGACACCTAATACCTTCGCTAGGTTCTACAACCTTCGCGTAGAGGCCGTGTCCTCCCGTGTCTTAACATAGACATCAGGGGAGCGGGAGACCGGCTGGTGTCGGCTTGCCGCGCCATTGCTATTGGATCCGTTCGCAATTTTCCCTCAGTGTTCCCTCCGGCGAACCTTGGGTCCTCCATGCCCTGCAGTCAGGCCTAGCTCCTCCGGCTGGGTTTCCTTTGCCAGCAGGTTGTGGCAACATGTCTCAGTATTTGTCCACGGTCAGCCAGAAGGCCGGTGTTTCCCTCATATATCCCTAAGGTCTATGGATATATTGAATTACCTCTATTCCACATGCAGGAATCTCATGTGCTCTGTCCCCCCAACCCCTGCTTCAGTACAACTGGCATCCCTGTGGGGCCCCCTATCGGCCCCCAGGGCGTTGGGAAGGTTACGTTCATATCCGCCTGCGGACACGTCCGCCTGTCGGCACGCGGTGTTGTGCGTAACGCGGCGTCTGGTTCGTGGCCTTTTCCATGGGTCTGTTCCCAATATAACGTCGTAGTGAAACGACTGAAGGGGAACGTCTAGGTTACTTAGGTAACCCTCGTTCCCTGAAGGAGGGAACGGAGACGTTACACTCCCCTGCCACAACCTGACGTTGCGCTGACGCCGGGCTCGTTCGGCTCCTCAGCGAAAACCTGAATGAGTGGTTGCAGTTGGTTTCTGCCAGTGAGTTTCGGGAATTGACATGCGCAGTGTGTTACACAGAGACAGAGTGCCAGGCGTCATAATCTGAAGACCACGCCCACCAGGGTGTGGGGGGGGGGGGTGATGATGGGAGGACGCTCTCCATTGACTTTGTATTGCGGGAAGCTGCCTCCTTGTATAACAAAAAACAGAACAATGTCTAAAAGCTGCTATGTAACAACGTGTACAGTAAACAACAACAGAACTACGTTTTTATAAGCTGTCCACCTAAAAAAAACGAGTGTTTAAGAACACAAAAGTAGAGCTCAACGTGTCATATTACTACACCTGCTGGAGGGAAATTTAACAGCGACAGTAAACATTCATTATTTAACCATGTCAAAGGATTATTCACCACCCTGAAAGGAGGAGATATATTCAGAAACTAAACTTTATTAGTCTATGTCACTTCAGCTTTTCCCTTCCTTTTGTTGGAGAAATGATCCAACTGAATGGCCCAACGTGAAATACCCAGACATCTACAACTACTTGTGTCCTTAAACACTAGTTTTTGGGTCGACAGCTTATAAAAACATAGTTTTGTGGGGTTTTTTTTAGCTTGTTTACTGTACACCTTGTCACGTAGCAGCTTTTAGACATTTTTCTGTTTTTTGTTATAAGTCAGAAATGACAAGGAGGTAGCTTCCTGCAATACAATGTCAATGGAGGGCATTGGATTGCCCTTAGACGCACTTAGGTTGGTCCTTTAGTCCAAAAATTGTTCAACAACACAGACCAATGACTTCTGATATTTCAATAAAAAATAAACCTAAATTCAATCCAAAATACATTTATCTTTTCTTTTCTTTTTTAACTTCAGCATTTGACAAGATTAAAATGCAATGTAATAGATTTTTTTTTATTTGTATTTGTTTTTAATACAAGTGCTGTCCTCTCAACCAACAGAAGCCACCAGAATGCTGTCTCTTTCGTTCTTTGGCAAGAAAGATAAAAGCAAGAAAGAAGGTTTGAAAAGGTCCACCCAGACCGTCTACCACTATGTGCACAAATACTTCTACATCACCAACAGGCTGCTGATGATACTCAATACTCACCTGAATCAAAGCCCTTGACCTGCAGTCTCTGCAGATGAAAGTGAAAGTATTGAGAAAAACTGCACCACAGTGAGAGATGTAATGCATCTGATCCTTGATGTTTCTGAGAGGGAGGATAAACATGTCTGTAAAAGCATTTAACATGCTCTATATGACCAGATTGCTTTCTCTGGAGTGTCACAGAAAGTCAAGGCTGCAGTGATAAAGGATCTGCATCAGGGGACTCTGGGGAATGTCTTCGGTCCTCTAGTCACTGTTCAACTGGCAAACAGTGATCTGGGGTGCGTAATGCCTCCACTGGGAGAGCATGAATTCCAGCTTGTTCTGTCTTTGATTCTGGGAGATCTAGTGAAGAGCAGTGCAAGAATCACTGAGCTTCTGTGTTATCAAGGGAACCAGCAGAGGAGCCTGGATGAAGCCATAGAGTTAGTGGAAGATGCCCTGTCTGTTCTGAAGCCACCCTGTGACTCCTACAATGACATTCTGAGTGAAGTGGAAACCTACATCTCAATCATATCTGAAAATGTCTAGAGCACAATTATAAAGACAATATTTTCACAGAATGTATATAGTAAAGAAAAGATGATGGTAGAGAGAGAGAGAGAGAGAGAGAGAGAGAGAGAGAGAGAGAGAGTAAAAAAAGGAAGAAACTAGCTTGCTGTTTCATCTTTTTGAAGGAACCCACCTCACGTCTCCCACTCAAGCTTATAAGTATTTCAATCACTTTCAGTTTCTGTTCCTGAGGAAGTTTGTGTTCTTGTAATTGTTTATCTTTAAAAAGGTATTTATTGATGCCTTTAAATTAATAACTTTAAATGTATTTATTATTCAATTAAATTGTGTATGTGTGTGTAACTGCTGTAAGAATCCACTCGCCGACCCAAAAGTGGAGTCCAACGACCTGGTTTAATGTTTAATGTTTGGTCTTTTACTTGGGCTTCTGCAAAGTTCACTTAATTTATCAGGATTTAGTTTCAATATTGTCTATCCGTGTTTAATCTGACTAAAAATTGAAGTTAATTTAGTCATTTCCCATACAATTTGCTAAATCAGCGATAAACAGTAATCAAAAGATCACGCGATGAAGTGCTTACCGCTCTATAACGGATGGATCCTCCTCTCCATTGATGGCTAGGTATCTACCCCGTGGCTGAATGCTCACCTCAGTTATGAGGTTTAAGCTTTCATGACAACCTCATCGGATAGTCGGCTGCTTGCTGCCCCCCAATGTGTTTCACCTTCCCCAACAGAGTGCAGAGACTGCACTGATGGTCTTCTATGAGCATGCCACTCTTAAATGGAGCACACAAGTACCTCTCTGATTTCAAGAGAAGG
>NC_133364.1:52250405-52286985 GCF_049309525.1 Garra rufa
GAGAACATTAAAGGGGCTATATGCAATTTTCTGAAATTTAAACTCGCGACTGACACCTGTGGCCAAAAAAACAGAACTGCTCTTCCTTTCTACTCGTACGTACACACTTCACAAGTCATCCGCTGCAAAGAAGTCAACTTTTTTTTACAGAGGTAAGAACAGTCAAATTCATATATTGTTTGAGAAACTAAGGCTAAGCGCTGACTAGCGGTGGTGGCAGAGTGATCTGAAACGTTTAACATGAACACGCTTGATGTCACATCTGCAGACAGCGTGCAAAAAATCCGACCCGACAGAAAATAAGAAAAATAGGATAGAGGCTAGGTGCACCCACTGTGAGCTGACAATGTGTCAGTATGCTCATCAGGAGATGTTTGAGTCATAAATGGTCAAATAAAAAGGCTATTGTTACTTTTATTTTGGGTAAAAAGTTGCATATAGCCCCTTTAAAGGATCTGTAAGTTCTGCTGTGCTGACTGAAACTGCATGATGAAGTAAAGTGGAAAACGCCAATAAATAATTACCTGTCAAAACAAAATTATTACAAATTTCATAGTTTTATTACTATTTATTTTAAAAACCACATAACTAATGTTTTCTTGTGACCAATGTCTTACTAATACTAATATTCCAAGCAATAACTTCTTTCTTTTGAATGTTTAGTTGTAATTCGTTTTAATTGGACTAAAATATTAATTAAATAAGAGCCTGATTAAACAATTAAATATGGGTCTTATATAAATTAGGTGTTTACTATAGCCTACATAATAAAGTTCTTAAAGGGACACCCTCCTGAAAAAAACAGCTAATACCAGCCTAGGCTGGTTGGCTGGTCTTAGCTGGTTTTAGCTGGTGGTTTCCCAGCCTTGCCATGCTGGAAAATTAGCCAAAACCCCTCTAAAACCAGCCTACTGACCAGCTATGACCAGCTAAAACCAGGCTGGTTGACCAGCTGTTTAGCTGTTTTTTTCACCAGGGTAGTTCACCCAAAAATAAAAATTGTCATCATTTACTCAACATCATGTAATTTCAATCCTGTATTAACTTTTTTCTTCTGTGTAACATAAAGGAAGATAAGGAAGGAAGTCCACCATGAGTGTTTTAAAAACAACTGTTAACCAATCACTACTAGTCTCAAAAACTACAAGTCGACGTCACTTCCCTGGTTTGGGAAAAGCACACAGACGTAGTAGGTGGACTTTTACGTGCTTTTCCCAAACCAGGGAAGTGACGTCGACTTGTAGTTTTTGAGACTAGTAGTGATTGGTTAACAGTTGTTTTTAAAACACTCATGGTGGACTTACAAATTTTCCAATGCAGCGTTTTGTGACTACATACCCTATTTCCACTACTGTAGAAGTTTGGTAAGATTACGTGCACCTTTAGTGATGCAATTTACGAGATACATCACAAGAACCATTGAGGGCTGTAGCAAGCCATTCGAAAAACTCTGATATCTCCCTCAATGTTCGACTAAGGTAAAAAAAAAAAACTTTGGATGGGGTATTTACATGGGCTTCGGAGTACATAGCAATGAAGTCAAATCTACTCCGAACCATCCCTTTTTTTTTTTTAGCATTTTTAAAATAGAATAATTTACTCTCATATAGTAGTTACAAATTTATGTATTAAACGCAAACTTTTCAAAATAATCTGTTTCACTCTTTTACTGATTTCAAATCCGACACTGACAGCAAAGCAAGTTAAAGTAAACTATTGGTTGATTTTGCATATTTCAAGTAGCAAAGGCAGGTAGTTTACCTCCATCCAGTGTCATTGGTGGCTTCAAAACTTTTTTGTAAACACCATAGAATTGAGCTTTGCTGTAGAAGTTCTCCCAACGAGCTTTTAGGTTTGGGATGAATCTGGGGTTTCCTTTGTGAAGAATTTGGCCAAGTTCATCCATTACCTGAAATAATCCCACACACATTTGTACATACAACTGAAGCAAATAAGACTTAAATATATATTATCAAATACTTTACTTACATGATCTAGTTCTCTGAAACATGGATATGCTTGCAGTAGTTTTGATGGTCTGTCCTGATCCTTCAAAGTATCTGAGTTGATGAAGGCTCTCCGAGAATCAAATTCGAGGTCAAGTAGGTGAGCAACTGCCTCCTTGTTGGGCTTTGGTCTTTTATAGATCTCTTGGAGAGTACGGTAATGTCTTGCCTGGCTTTGTTGACTATCAGTGTCAGAATGGTCTTCATCTTTTCTGTGGTCAGCCTGACTGATTGGTTTATCTTGGTCAGCTGATCCTCCTTGTTAAAAAAGAAACCAGTATAAACCTTCTAATCTACAAGCTTTTTAAAGTGTATTCTTAATATTTGGTACACTTACCAGCAGGGGATTTTTTTGCTCTCTGATGGTGATGTGCTGCTCTCTCCTGTGTCCAACATTACAGTTGAAGCACTGCTGCTTTCTGCTGAAGGTAATGTGGAACTGCTTGAATCACCATCATAGCTCTCAAGATCAAAGCGCTTTTTCTTTCTTCTTTGTGGTGTTGGACCCTGCTTCTTCTTTGGGGTTCTGATGTTGTTGAGTCTTTTCAATAATTGCTTGAAGACAGAATCCTGTTTAAATATGATACAAGGTTGTACAAACAGAATAATTACAACAGAATATATATGTATATTCAGCATAATTTCTCCCGTCACATGAGCCTTTAGAAATTTCTATAATCAGACATTTTAGAAATTAATACTTATATACTTCTAATATACATATTTAGCAAGGATGCTTTAAATTGATCAAAAGTGATGATAAAGACATTTGTGACCCTGGACCACAAAACCAGTCATAAGGTTAAATTTTTACAAAACTGAGATATATACATCACATGAAAGCTCAATAAATAAGCTTTCCATTGATATATGGTTTGTTAGGATAGGACAATATTTGGCTGAGATACAACTATTTGAATATCTGGAATCTGAGGGTGCAAAAAAATCTAAATACAGAGAAAATCATCTTTAAAGTTGTCCAAATTAAGTTCTTAACAATGCATATTACTAATCAAAAAATATTAATGGAACATTATCTTTACTTAATTTCCTAATGTTTTTTGGCATAAAAGAAAAATCAATAATTTTGACCCATACTATGTATTTTTGGCTATTGCTACAAATATACCCCAGCGACTTAAGACTGGTTTTGTGGTCCAGGGTCACATTTATAATGTTACAAAAGATTTCTATCTTAGATAAATGCTGTTTTTCTAAACTTTCTACTAATCAAAGTAACCTGAAAAATTTATACTCAGCTGTTATATAATATAATATTAATAATAATAATAATAATAATAATAATAAATGTTTTTTGAGAAGAAAATGAGAATTCAAAATTTGTCTTTTTTTTGCTGTACTTAGGATCAAATAAATGCAGGCTTGGTGAGCAAAAAAATTATTTAAAACACATTAAAAATCTTACTGTTTAATAAACTTCTATATATATATGCATGCACACACAAACATAAAAATCACAAGCCCTTAAACCAGGGGTGCTCAATCCTGCTACTGGAGATCTACCTTCCTGCAGAGTTTAGTTCCAATCTTGACCAAACTGACCTTTCTGTAATTATCAAGTGCTCCTTCAGATCCTAATTAGTTGGTTCAGGTGTGTTCGATCAGGGTTGGAGCTGAACTCTGCAGGAAGGGCGATCTCCAGGAGCAGGATTGAGCACCCCTGCCTTAAACACTTACCGAACTATGTTTGCAGTTCACAGAGTCATCTCGAAGCATGGGATAATACTCGACCAGTCGCTTTGCCATTGCAAGGACATCGTTTTTGGATGGATACATATAGTCAGTACTGGATGCTCTCATGATAGACACCATGTTGGTCAACGTGTTTCTCACTAATCGACAACGAAGTTCTTTCGAAAGTCTGCAACCTCTTTCTTGCCCAACGCGCTGCAGATCAAAATACTCTTTTCTAACATGTTCTAGTTCACTATCTGTGTAAAGAACATATTCAGGATTTGGCAACCGCAAGGTTCTTGGAGGATCCAATGTAATTTGACCGCTGGACTCTTCCGAGGTGGTGTGGCTTGTGGTCACTGGTATGTCAAGCAGAGTGTGAGCTCTGTCATCCTGCTCCTTGTTTTGAATGAGGTATTCTGTCTCCTGTCCCTGCTGAATTGAGATTAAATTGATTAAAATTATTATAAAAACCAAATTCACACTTTTTCTTAGAACACTCAGGAATTAAATAGTAACAAAATATTTCTTCTTGACCACTGCACCAATACAGGTCACTCATTGAAATAGCTAATTTGGTTACTTACACTAGAAAACAATAAACTATTACTCAGACAACCACTATAAATCATTATGTAAACACTGCTGTCCATCACCTTTAATTTTTGTACACTAATATGTAATGAAAAAAATAATATTATTGTTTGAAAAATTGAGTAAAGCTGTACCTCCTTGTCTTTATGAAACATCTCCCATATAGTTTTTCGTCGTAAAAAGTGTTCTGGTCCCGGGAAAAGATCCCGAATGTCGTCACGTGACAATGTCGGTAACACTGCAGCACTGATGTTTGCGACTAAGATGATTTAAAAAAAAAAAAAAAACACACACACATATTAAACAATGGTGTCATACAACAGCTTTTCGTTTATATAAAGAATTCTGGTGAAGACCAAACATGCATAAGACTTTTTATAAATGCACTTAAATATATTTCAAGTAATGTAACTGCTACATATATAATTTTCGAAGTTAAGTTAATGTGTACCTTGTAAAGTGGAACGAGCCACTGAATCAAGCTGCTCCATGAATGCCATCTGAATGAAAAAATATATATATATAAAAATAAAAGGACTGCAGTTTACTTTTTTCCTTGGTTAAGAAATCAATTAGGAAAATAAAAGGAATAAGTTAACGTTACACACTATAACCTGTAGTTTTCTAATATTTCTACGGCACAATTTGAACACGCTAATTGTCAGGTCGTTTTACTTTCATGCAAACATCTATGAAATCTAAAACATTTGGTTAACTTAAAACGAAATTGCATGCAAAATAATTCTACTAATAATAATTCAAATATTTTTCGTCTCACATACCTTTGAGGCGCTCAAGATGGTGAAAACCGCGAAAATTGGTGTGACTGTAACGGTCGTACGTTCAAGTGACGTAAATTTAAGGACGGATCCATAATACTACATCCGTAGGGTTTTTGCATAAAACCTGTTAAAATGATAACAATATAGCATTTCAAAATATAATTTATTTGAATTTGGTAATATTTCCTCTTAGTACTACTTTCCGAAAGTGTTTTACAACTTTAAAAAATAAAAATAAAAGGAAAAATGCTTAATGATTTCACCTCCGTATTTTATGTACGATGGAATATTCCGCCACCTTGATTGGACTAAAAGTTGTAATCATTTCCTTTCTGCTGATCGCTTTCAGTGGGACGGATGTGTACAGGGATTGTGTTAAAAATCGTAAGACTGATTGGCTTTTTCCTCGTAAAATGATTTGGCGTTGTGTTATTTGCTGCTTGTTTGTGGCATTGTCATTAAGAGCTTTGCTGAGTCACATAAACACTGTGCATAGTTCCAGCCCGGATTTTCATGTGGTCTGTGGGATTGATGGTTGCTCTCAGGAGTACAGAGTGTACAACTCATTTTACTATCATGTCAAACGGAGGCATTATTCGCATTTTATCAGTCACAAATCCAGGTCAAGTGGCAGCCAAAATGCAGATAAAGCTAAAGGGAACAATTCCCATGCATCTTCATCCACAGTAGGGGTGTAACGATACACCAAAGGCACGATTCGGTTCGGTTCACGGTTTTGGAGCCACGGTTCGGTTCGGTTCGGTTCGGTTCAGTTTCTTGACTGTAATGCTAAGGAACAATAGATTCACTTAATAAAAAGAACAACTAAACTTTTTCTTTATTAACATTAAGCTTTGAAATGGGCTTGTCCTTCGGACAAGTAAATTAGACATTCACTTGTCCAAATGAAAAATTTACTTATCCGGGACAAAAAAAATGCCTTTTTTTTGCTGTAAATTAATCCATTCTGAAGCAATAGTCTCATCACTACTCTATAAGGTCTTACTTTGATCTGAATATTTGTGATAATTGCCTTAAATTGATTTCTAGGACACCTTTTTAACCTCATTTTCCTAACCTTACTAACTGTATGTGTCATCATTCACATCAAATTCTTAAATTATCAATACATCAAATTAGAATATTATAAAACTGAATATTAAATAAAAAATATACAAAACTGTATTTACTTAGACTGTTTAATGAAGATAAGGGGTTCCAAAAAATGCATTTAGACTATAAAATTGCACTATGTTATACTTTTTTAAACATCTAAAATACTGGAAAAATGCAATACCTTTAAAAATAAAATCGAACCACCAATAGGTGGCAGTAGTCGCTGTCTTAATGAGCGAGTCACGGATTCAACCATAGATGGATTCAACCAGTTCGTTCCACTGATCTATAATAGAGAACTGGATTGCTCATGACGTCATAAAAGTGAAGCCACCGCGCCGCCATATTAGTATTCCCTAGTATTCGCATACATTCCATTGAATGAATAGGAAACTATACGATTTTATTGAGAAAACATCACATAACAAGTCAGTGTTTTTATACCTGAAGTCTCACTGTACATTTTCACAATGCAAACGGCCTAAGCATGTAAACGGTTAATGTTGGGAATTCCCTCTGCTTATTAAAAATGTACGTTCATAGCCTACATTAGTCGCGTACATCAGATAAACAAACATCATACGATCTCAGTACAGTTATTCACGGTTTATGTCATTTTGTTGTCATTTTGACTAACTGCATGTTTCAACAATATTTAACAGTAACGTTATTCGTTTTGAAGCAGGTAATGATTTGTTCGTTAAATTAATAATTAATTCAACATACACAGCATTTTACTCAGATGGAAACGGTAATGTTAGTAAATCATTACAGAATTTGCTGATCTGAAGAGTCTGAAATAGATGTTGCTCAATCAGGCACATTAAAAATATACACACCATGACTCGGAGAACACCGCTGACTACAAATGGTACGGACTTAAAGACATAAGCTTTATTTCAAAGATTTGAATTTCAATATAACGAGCAATATAGTAACAGAGACGTGCATTATTTACTGTATAATCGAATCAATTTCAGATACTAATACCAGATATATGGTACTGTGTATTATTTCCTGCATAATTAGGTACATAAAGAAATATATTTAGTGTTGGATCAGTTACCCGTGTCTGTAAGTGCGCAGCTGACACACCCACCTGAACGATTTCAATATATCGCTTATCCAGCCCGAAAAGACCATAAACATTCCAGAAAACATCTTAAGTAAAAAATTAATTTACATACACATGTCCTAAAACTAATCCTGTGTGAATGATATGCTTCAAATCGGGTGATTTTAGGTCAGAAATTTACATGTGACTCAATGGCGCTCTCTGCAGGTAGGGAATAGTAAGATGGCGGATCGAACACTTCCGGTGGCTTCACTGCCTAACGGCAGTTTAGAACGCAATGAGCAATCCAGTCATTATATAGATCAGTGGTTCGTTCACTGACTCCATTCATTAAAAAATGCCAAATCATTCAGTACTGAAATACCGCTGTGTTGCTCGGAGATTCAAGGAGTTTCTGCTGTTGCTTAGAACTATTTCGTTTGCAAAAACAGTTAATGATGTGTCTAAAATGTAAGTCAGTTAATATAAACTACTAGTTTATTGAACTACTGTTGTATAAAATCAATGTCATATTTGCAATCGTAATGGTGCTTTTCTACCGCAGTATTTTTGTTCATGCTTGTTTCTTTGTGTCTGCTGTTGCGCCTATTAGTGTTGATTTTCTGTGAGTCAGATAGCCTGCACCAGCTTGATACTTGATACTGTCTGTTTTCAGTCATCTTAAGTAATAAAATCAGAATTATGCTCACCAAAGTTTCGTTGCTGCGCTAGTTATTGTTTGTCATTGATGTCCTGTTGGGCCAGTAAAATACTCGTTCACTTGAGTCCCTTTCATAAAGTCCACTGGTCCCGGACAAGCGTTAATGTCGAGCCCTGAGTAGTAACCGAGTGTGATCGCTCAATCAAGTCACATGACATGACATGCAATTGGAAAATACTAACTTTAGAATATAATATTTAGAACAAAAGTTCATCATTACTAATACAATTTAATCAAATTAGATCAAATAAAGATGTTTAAATTGGTTAAATTAGTTAGAGACAAGTGATGTCAACCTCAACAATTGGGCAGCAAGGGGCGTGAGAGTACCGCGGTACACCACGAGAGTTTCGCGATACGTATCGTGGTTGGTGTATCGCGATATTTCGGTTCGGTTTGTAATATCGTTACACCCCTAATCCACAGACACTGGAATCAAAGCGGTAGGGAGGCTTTTCGAGACTTTCGGTGTCCCAATACAGCCAGAATGTGTGCCAAGTGAGCATGATGCGTCTAGCATCCCAGGCCCTTCGAACCTCGAGGAAACTTTTAACTGCAGCTGCGACCCAGCACCAGACATCACCGCTTCTGCCAGCTCTGATGATGGCACTGCGTTGACACCTTGGACTGAACTGGAGGAAGAAGTCATGCACGTAAGTTAACATTTTTTTTACTAATGAAATATTTATTTCATGGGCATATCCGCATGTTGTTAGAAAGAAAAAAAGTGGTATTGTTAGCAAATTGTTTAGTATTAAATCGTTAATAGTATTTATTATTATTAACTTAATTACCACTTGCCAAATAAATAAATACATACAGATACATGGATGTATAAACCATGAATTTTGTCATAATAGTACTGTAATAATGTAATAGTTCTTTCCGTTCAAGTCATAACGTTTTCAGTTCTGTTCCTTTATATTTTTACTGCTTTTCAAATACATTATTTTTTTTAAATTCCAAATTCATAATGCTGTCTCCTCCAAATAATCTCCTATCTGATTGATTTTGTGCATGGTATATACTGAACAATAAATTAATGTACACTAAACAGGATATTTTTACAACCAAGGCCACTCAAAAAAAGTGTATGGGCACTGTTGCACTTTATTGCATTATAGTAGATTTATTAAGCTATATTTAAAACTAAATAAATAATACAGTCTTGAAATAATTTATTTCATTTCCAGCAAGAAGAAGATGATGCAAATGATGAGTCTGAAGTCGATCAACTGAGAAGGCAAGCATAAAATACTTAAAATTACATTCTATGATTATTGCCATTAGAGGGGCCTGTACGATCTCATGGAGATTCTTAACTGAGGAAAAACAAGTGAAACATGTAAACTTGGTATTTGAAGCTTGAATTTGCTTTTTTATGCCATCAGATAAATTCAAACCCAAAAAATATTTTGCCAAAAATTAAGTTCTAACTAAATTTTGAACTTAACGTGTATATTCATACAGTTTCATAAATATGTAATAAATATAAAATATACATTTAAATATAGAAATAAGATATAGACTATCATATACACACACAATTTTTGCGTATTCACATGAACTCCACTAATCCACTCTTTTTTTTTTTTTTTTTTTACTGTGGATGCACTTTTCTTTTTCCAGTGTTTCCCTCTACAGCGTACAGGGAATTCCTGTGGCATCTACATGCTGATGGTAAGAATGTTTGATTTGTCAAAGCTTTGTTAAAGGAGAACTGCGGTGTGATATTGACCTAAAGTGTATTGAATCATGACACCGAGTGTGAACGTACCTTGCATATCTCATCTCGGTTTATGTCCAGCTGTCCGAAATCTGGGGTCAGTTAGCCGATGCTCACAACAGGCTGTCAATGAGAGTCAATCGGGCATCGAAGTAGCCATGTAAATAAATCACTGTTTTACGCCATTTACGAGACACAAAGTAGCTCCACACTTCATTGGTAGACTTCCAAGGGCCCTGACATTTAAAACGAGACATTGAGAACTCAGAAAAAGCACCGGTAGTTTATTTACAAGAAGATTTATACAGACATTTTCCACCAGGAACAGACCGGTCGCTGCCATCTTGAATTTAGTCACGATAAGTCGAGTGGAAACTACAACCTGATAAATTCCTTGGTGCTCGACACTCGACTTATCGTGACTAAGTTCAAGATGGCGGCGACCGGATTTTCTCTTCCAGGTAGTGTCTGTATAAATCTTCTTGTAAATAAACTACCGGTGCTTTTTCTGAGTTCTCAATGTCTCGTTTTAAATGTCAGGGCCCTTGGAAGTCTACCAATGAAGTGTGGAGCTACTTTGTGTCTCGTAAATGGCGTAAAACAGTGATTTATTTACATTGCTACTTCGATGCCCGATTGACTCTCATTGACAACCTGTTGTGAGCATCGGCTAACTGACCCCAGATTTCGGACTGCTGGACACAAACCGAGATGAGATATGCAAGGTACGTTCACACTCGGTATCATGATTCAATACACTTTAGGTCAAAATCACACCGGAGTTCTCCTTTAGATAATAAAATCAAGTCTTACGGTATTATATTATTTGTTTTTCACAGTATGCTCTCAGCACCTGTACCTCATGCCAGTTAACATTCACAGAGGTAAGTTAAATTTTCACACAAGTATATTGTCAAACTACTGTTAAGTCATTGTGTGTGCTTTGCACTCTTTTAGGAGGAGGTCCCATTGATTCGCCAGTGGTGGTGCATTCAGCTGATGGAGAGGTTTTGCCTAGAAGGGTATGACAAACTCTACAAATAAAATTTCAGTATCTATGCTGTATTCACTTGGCAAAGTGATACTAGAAAAGTGATATACAAATAGAGTGTGTATACATTTTCATATCTTACTAAGGCATGGACAGAGATTTGCACACTGGACAGAAGAAGCATCCCAACTCCTTCAGGGAACGCTTGAGCCTGTTTTTAGGGTGTCAAAATCCACCACCAAGCAGGCACTCAGCAGAAGAGTTGTAGTTGAAGAGTGCGCTGATAAGGTAAATGATTTTAGTGGTCATATATCAAACAGTTGCAATCCAAGTTGGATTAACCCTTTCAGTGGTGAGTTTAAAATATTCTAGTGGACCCCCGAGAGTGAGTTTTTTTTAAGCGACCGTTATTTTAGAACGTTCGTCCCTTTTGTTTCCATGGCGATGCGTCATGCTTGTCACTTGACACAACACAGTCACAATAACACTGTATGACAGATGGATCGCTTTAATTTCGTTTTTCCTTTTTTATCCAGAATACTCACACACTTGCTTACCATGCCTTGAACTATCTAATATTCCGATTCACAAATATGTGTGAATTAGTATGATTCGTCGTTTAAACCCCTATGTAAATGATCTGGATCGTGATTTGTAACGTGAGATGGGCGCGGCCATGTTTGTTCGCGCTGCAGTTCAGAGAGTCCTGTCAGCCGCGTTTACATCAAGTACATTCATCTGTTTCTCCCGAAATACATGCAAGTAAGTGGCTGGTGAACTAGAAGAGGAATAGAGTGAACCTTTTAGTTACTTTGCCTATGTGTATGTGATAGAAATAAAACACATCGGCAAATTATATCTGAATAGATGGTTATTTGCTGCTTCCATAGACCTATGTGTGTATTTTACAAACTCTAAATGTCTCCTTTTACTAGTACTTATGTGTATTTAAATGTCTGAAACCTAAAATAAGCGTTATGTGGTTAAAAACACTGCATAGTTGTGATTGTATGACAAGTGCAGAGCTCCGCTGTCTCTGGCTCAGCGCCAGCCATCGCGCCAAAGCGCAGTTTGAATTTGTCAGCTGCGTGACGTCACCGAACGTTCCAAATCCCATATGTGGGACCGTACTCCCAGGGGCACAGAAATTAGAATCCCATATGTGGGACCGTACTGCTCAAAGGGTTAATAGTTTAATTTGTTTGTGCCGTTATACAAATGTGCGCATAAATTTACATACCCATTGCAGAATATGCTAAATGTTAATAACTTTAACAAAAATAGGGAGGGATCATGAAAACTGTCTTTTTTTTATTATTTAGTACTGTCCTGAAAAAAATATAAACTCCACAAGACAAAATAATAACTGAATTTATATAAATGACCCCGTTCAAAAGTTTAGATACCATTGAATCTTAATACTGTGTGTCGTTTCCTGGATGATCCACGACTGTGATAGTTGTTCATGAGTCCCTTGTTTGTCCTGAGCAGTTCATCTGCCTGCTGTTCTTCAGAAAAATCCTCTAGCTTCTGCACATTATTTGGTTTTTCCAGCATCTTCTGCATATTTGAACACTTTCCAAAAGTTTTTCTGAAGAACAGTAGGGAGCTAAACTGCTCAGGACAAAGGACATATGAGCAACTACTACAAAACATACAAGCAGCCGTGGATCATCCAGAAAATAACACACAGTATTAAGATTCAAGGGTATGTAAACTTTTGAATGGAGTCATATTTATAAATCCAGTTATTTTTGTCTTGTGGAGTATATATAAACATGTTATGTTATGTAATGTTATGTTATGTTATGTTATGTTATCACTCTTATTTTGTTAAAATCATTAACATTTTTACATACTCTGCAAGCGGTATGTAAACTTATGAACACAACTGTATATATATATTTTATATTATACTGTTCTTAACCAGGTGCAACAGCCAAACGTTGTAAGAGACCTTCATACAGCTAGGTATTGGGTAAACAATCACAGAGACTTATTCCGTGGGGAGGTGACAGAGCCTGCTTTTCTCCAGATGACCAGTGAAGATCAACAAAATACACTCAGGAAGGCCCAGGAGGGGGAATTCCCTGAAGCAAATGATGTCTTTTTCTTTATATTTGAGTCACAAGATGACATGGAAACATTTTTGTCACATTGTGTTGATAAACAAAGGCTAAAGGTCAATGCCATGTTGCTTGATCAGAACTTGTAGGAGGGAGGGAGAGAAAGTCAGACAGGAGGGAGTGAGAGCGTAGGAGGGAGCGAGTGAGAGAGAAAGATGGAGCTAAGGAGTGAGAGAGAAAGATGGAGGGAGCGAGCGAGAAACATGGAGGGATGGAGAGAGTGAAAGATGGAGAGTAGGAGTGAGAGAGAGAGGGAGAGAAAAATGAAGGGAGTAAGTGAGAGAAAGACGGAGGGAGGGAGAGGAGGGAGGGAGGGAGGGAGGGAGGGAGAGAAAGTCAAACAGGAGGGAGTGAGAGCGTAGGAGGGAGCGAGTGAGAGAGAAAGATGGAGCTAAGGAGTGAGAGAGAAAGATGGAGGGAGCGAGCGAGAAACATGGAGGGATGGAGAGAGTGAAAGATGGAGAGTAGGAGTGAGAGAGAGAGAGGGAGAGAAAAATGAAGGGAGTAAGTGAGAGAAAGACGGAGGGAGCGAGAGGAGGGAGGGAGGGAGGGAGGGAGGGAGGGAGGGAAGGAGAGAAAGTCAAACAGGAGGGAGTGAGAGCGTAGGAGGGAGCGAGTGAGAGAGAAAGATGGAGCTAAGGAGTGAGAGAGAAAGATGGAGGGAGCGAGCGAGAAACATGGAGGGATGGAGAGAGTGAAAGATGGAGAGTAGGAGTGAGAGAGAGAGGGAGAGAAAAATGAAGGGAGTAAGTGAGAGAAAGACGGAGGGAGCGAGAGGAGGAGGGAGGAAGTGGGAGAAAGGAGGGAGAGAAAAACGAAGGAAGTGAGAGAAAGACAGGGAGCAAGAGGAGGAGGGAGGGAGGGAGTGAAAGAGAAAGGAGGGAGGATCGAGAGAGGAGGAAGGAGGGAGAGAAAAACGAAGGAAGTGAGAGAAAGACAGGGAGCGAGAGGAGGGAGGGAGTGAAAGCTGGAGGGAGAATGAATGAAGAAGGGAAGCAATGAATTCATTTATGAATATATGAATAAATGACTATTTAGTTTCTTAAAGTATGCTGAAATGAGTTTAACAGTTAAGAAGAACATGAATGAAGGAATTAGTTAATTTATGAATAAATAAATTGAATCAATAAGTATCTTGTGTGTTTCTTAAATGCAGATATTTTTTAAAGTATGCTGAATTAAGAACAACATATCTTTAGAAAATTAAATGTAAAGCACACACTTGTATATCTGTATTGCCCAAATGAGGTCTAGCAAAAGTTATTTTAATTTTATATTACAAATTTAATAATAAATATAATAAAAGCTTTAAAACGTGTTCATGACTGTGAAGGTAAGTTCTCGTTTTTTACATTTATTTATTTTTATTTACTTCTATATATGAAGTCAGCAAATAATTATCTCCGGTACAGGTCGGATAGTGTCACAAACACATTACATTGTTAGTATTATAACAATATTATTATATATTGTTTTTATATATTATTTTATAAACTGCTGTAAATTGTTTCGTCGTAGTTCAGACAGGAAGTAAACGTTTCCGCGCATGCGCAGTACAGATCGTGTAAAGCTCTGTTCAGCACAGCATGCGGCCGGAGACTGTAATCTGATCTACTGAGACGCTCTGAGTGCAGCCGGAGACACACACACACCTGTTTGAGCGGCTTGGAGCGCACATCCATTAGCGCTCAAGTGGTTGGAAAAAGCGCGTCTGGCAAAACAACGGTTTCTCAGCAATGGAGCAACGCAGAAACGTGAGAATGGTCTTGTTTGAAAGAAGAGATCCTAATCTAAAAGATAAAATGGCTTTTTGTTTAGTTTGTGGCTATTTGCGGCTAACTGAAGCAGTAGAATATGGAGGAAAGTTATAGAATATGTAATTTTACTCTTGAGGTAATATTCTGACATCGCGATTCGATTGAAGGTTATTTGATCTGTGTTTGTCTTTCTTGTGATATATGACTTGTCTGTTTTGAGAACAATATAAGAAAAACACATTCTTTGTAATAATTCTTCATAATGGTTAGGCGGAAATTTGTGTGTGGAACAACATAAATTCTAAGCATAATTTTACTACTTTATGAATCATATAACTAAACGTTATGGTATTCCTAGTAAAGAGGAGACTCTAAGCTTTCAAATGAGATAATTTATGGGCTGATACTATATGAGGAAGGTCATGTAAATGAAGCAGCAACATTTTGAAACACTTTTTATTATATTCTGACATCGCGATTCAATTGAAGATTTTTCGATCTGTTTTTGTCACACAATAAAATGAATTTACATAGTCAGATTCTTGAGAATGAGAGCTTTCTTGTGATATATGACTTGTCTGTTTTGTGAAAAATATAAGAAAAACACATTCTTTGTAATAATTCTTCACAATCTGTGTGTGGAACATCATAAATTCTTAGCATAATTTTATTACTTTATGTATCATAAAACTAGTTTGTACAATTCATGCCTGATGTTGCCATCTAGGAACGGGGAAACCATGTCAAACAATGTAATGTAATGCTGTAAAGTCGGCTATCTGAATTTTATCATAATTTTACCCATTAAAGCGGTTATCTTTACCATCATCGGAACAGTTGCCCCCCCCCCCAGAGATATTTGTCAGGAGCCGCCACTGAATGTCTTGTAACGTCCACAAATGCATTCGTTTATTTAATTTATCGCAACATTTGCTGGAATGTAATCGCATAGGCTAACATCGCGATTGCGATATAATTAATCGTGCAGCACTAGTAGTTACTATTGTTTTACTACAAAAAAACATGGCTTAACTGCAATAACTGTTGTAAAACCATGGTTTATTTTGAAGTTACAATGGTTTTACTACAAAACTGTAGTTTTACTATGGTTACTGTGGTAGAACTATGGTTTATTTTGTATAGCAGCAGCCAGTAGCCGCTTAGAGGCTGAGTAGAGGGATTAAAGATGACGCGTTTCCACTGATCCAGGTGATAATTTATTGTAACATTAAAAGAACAGCAACATGATGATGATGATGACGATGATGACGGTAAAGTAAGCAAGAGAAAATTTACTGAAATAAATCAAATGAAAATGAAAACGAAAACAGTCAATGGTTTTACTACAAAGCACGAAAAAAACATTGTTCATTTTTGTAAGGGAATGATCACATATAAATGACTTGTCTCCAGTGTGAACTCATGTGTCTGTTAAGGTTTCCTTTTCGGTTGAAACTTCTTCCACATTGCTGGCAGGCGAAAGGCTTCTCTCCAGAGTGAATTCTCATGTGGTCTTCAAAGCGCTGTTTTTGACTAAAACTCTTTCCACACTCAGAGCATGAGTAAGGACTCTCTTTATGAACTCTCTTATGGACTTCAAGGTTTTCATTTTCATCAAAACTCCTTCCACACTGATCACACATATAAGGCTGTTCGTGAATTTTCATGTGTGTGGTAAGGCTTCCATTTTGAGTGAAACTCTTTCCACACTGTCGGCAGGCATAGGGTTTCACTCCGGTGTGAACTCTGATGTGAACTCCAAGCATTCCAGATTGAGAAAAACTCTTTCCACACTTTTGGCAGATGAAAGGTTTCTCTCCTGTGTGAACTCTCATGTGTCTTTTAATACTTTCTCTTTGATTGAAACATTTTCCACACTGTTGACAGGTGAAATAACTTCCTGTCTCTGGAGTCTTTTTTCTTGAGGGAGTCATTTTAGTCTGTGACCAACTAATAGATTTTTCTCCATTTATGAAATCCTGATCTTTCTCTTCCATTTCATTCAGTACTTGACTCTCCTCTTTCAGTGCCATCGGGTCTAAGGTGAAAAAAGACAAATAAAAGTCAACCCCAGTTTAAATACACAAAACCGCATCAAAACATTCAAACATGTAAAGTGTCAAAACTAACATACAACTACATCCTATCTGCCCTAAGCCAGTGGTTCTCAATTCCAGTCCTCATGCCCCACCTGCTCTGCATATTTTTCACGCCTCTCTTAATTAACGCACCTGATTCTGACAATCAGCTCATTAGAATTGACCATATGCACGGATTACTTCCTTGTTTAGTCAAGTCAGCTCAGTCGTTTACGGTCAACTGTACTGTGCCGTAATATGATGGTACTTTGTTCATTTTCTCTACATAATCCATTCACAATTGAAGAAAAGTGTTGTTTGTCTAGGAGGACCAAACGTCCATGTATACTGTTTCAAGAATGACAAACGCGAGTACAGCAACATACGTGAGTAAATCAGCTAAATATGCGCGAGTCAATGCTATGATTGACAGCAATAACCGGACGAAACATCTGACAAGCTGATGTCAATAAAAGAGCTGTGCATTAAATGATTCAGACTAAATTCAGAGTAACAAAACAACAGCAGTAACAAGTATGTGTTGGTTAAATATAGGCTATTAGCTTTTACAGTTTAAGATAAAACTTAAAAGATGTAGTTATTAGATTATATAAAATATTTCAAATTTCTATCGATTCATATTGAGTGCATTATTTAATTTTTATACCATCAATACTTAACTTATTTGTAGTGAACTATAAATGAGTATTTCAATAATTCACCCTTATAGGCTGTCTGTGACTGAGCTTATTTATTTACTTATTTATTTCTTTTAATGACTTTCTCCACTTGCTATACTATATACGTTATTTTATAATAAATCGTCTTGAAAAGTATAGGGAGTTGAAATGGCGGCTGCCTAATAATTAATCCTCTGCTGCCATCTATTGGTTATATGGATAATTCCATATCATTTTTAGCCTAAAAAAGACTTTGTTTTCCATGAAAAGGCATTGTTTCCTGTCTTTATGAATGAAAACTGAGTCCTTGAAGTTAATTTAATTTCACAGCTGTAGAGTTGGAAAGTAATAAAGACTTTAAAATATTGTAAGATTTTAAAAATGTGTTCATGACTATAAAGGCAAGTTACTGATTATCAAGAATATGATTAAGATGTCCTTGAAGAGAAGTATCGCTAGCTAGCTAACGTTAGCCTAAACATCTTATATTAGTGTTTAGCTGTCAGCATTTAAATGTATGACTATGCAGGTAGTCTCTTGGGATTGCCAGGCTCCCGTTTAAATGATATGTTGTTAAATAATTTGAAACTGAATGTTCATGCTGCTATTATTATTTATAATGTTGCAATTATTATTATTCTCCGTTTCTGATAAGAACGAGGCAGTAGATGAGTCTCAAGAGTTTCCTTTATATATATCACATATAAAATGAGCTTTAGCGAAAGATTACGAGCTGGCTTATCTTTCTAAAGAACGCTCCGTGCATGAGGTCAGTTGAGCTCTGTGCATGAACTGTGTTCCAACTGACATGGTCCCTAAACAGTATTCATTGTTTCCTGAGCACTGGAAACCTGTTTTAGGTTTACTTCAGTTCGAAACATTCATTCAGAAATTTTCGCTATGCCACCACCTGCAGCGTCTTCACACACAGACTACAGATCTTACTAGAGAAGTGTGAATGTGACATCTGAAAATAAATACAATTTCCGCAATGTTTTGCACACTTTAATGACGTTTAAATGAAACACTTGCTTTGAACTGGAATCATGGCAGGATATACTATGATGTCCACTTTGCAGGGAACTTACATTTGAATAAAACAAATGTCATACACGCTAATAAATAATAGTTTATGCTAATAACTTTTAAACCGCAAAAGCGATTTTTAACAAATTTACACCCACTGGCTATGGATTATTTGAATCCCTATATTCCAGTGGAAGGGTTATTCCCCATTTTACATCCCTGTGATCATTCCCCATTTTAATTACTTTGAATGTCTTGTTCTGAGTGTCTCTGCAACCATCACTACTGCCACTGTAACAGTCTATAGACCTCCTAAAACAAATGAACATTTCATGATTGAATTTGCAGATTTGCTGTCTGCGGTGCCTCAAGTTTGAGAGAACTCCTGGGGATTTTAAAGGAACACTCCACTTTTTTTTGGAAATAGGCTCATTCTCCAACTCCCCTTCCTTGACCATTACACTGGAATGGGAGTGTAGTTCCTAATCTTATCGGCCTAGAAAATCACAGCTTTACATTTACAATCTATGCTTAGTGATATCACCAGAACAGGAGAATGGCTGAATGGATTTCAATACGGTAAAACTCAACTTATTAACTCAGGGGGGAGTTGGAGAATGAGCCTATTTACAAAAAAAGTGGAGTGTTCCTTTAGCACTCATGTTGACAATAGCCAGTTTGGGCCAGTGTGTACCAGAACACGCCTCTCTGAAGCAAACATCACACAACCCCAGCATTTGACCAGCCAGGGGAAGATTAATATAACTATATTACCAATGTTAGAAAAAGCACCCTAAATACTGAGGCGGCTGATAAACTGGTGTGTGTCTCAGTCCAGCTTGAGTCACCAGATGAAGCAGTCAGCTGCTTCTTTACATGCTTCACTTTCAAATGATTAGCCATATGTGAGGTTGATGAATGATAGGTGAATGTTTTTATTTCCTGCCTGATATACTGGAATTAGACCTAGAACACTATTCAATTTGTACAAGCAAAAATGATAATGATTGTGTAAAAATATCATCTTAAGGAAGCTTCTAATATTACATTTCTAAATAACTCTATAACACACAAGTTGTGTGTGGTGTTACCTAAATTATTCTCATAATTCATTATCCTTGTATATGTACTATTAAGCCAAGTAAAAAACAAATGCTAACTCACTGGATCATATACGAGCTAGTTTCAGTCTGTCTGAAAATATCATGTTGCTAAAAAATCATTGAGTGTTTGTTTCTTCAAATTTACATTGTGGGTCTTAATGTGAAGAAGATCTCACACATGTGCCACTGCTACGTGAAGAAGAGAAGAAACACTCATCTCAGATCAACTTCTGATGATACATTTACAACTGAGGATGACTGAAGATCAAGATCAGAACAAATGTTTTTTTTTTTTTTTTTTTTACATTTATTATACATTATTATAAACTTACTGTTATCTGCTCTTTAAATCAACTAATGTAGGCAGCACACAGTAACTATAGCAAGCTGTGTCAGCTGGAGAAATGTTTCAAATTACTAGCAGACTGATGTTTTTGAAGCTCTGAATATTGTAATATCCAAGCTTTAATATTACAAAAATCAAATGTTTAATTACTACTCTCATGAGATTCTTAAAAAACATATTAATTTCTGTACAGCTGGATGTTTTAATAAGGATCAAATGAGTTCAGCTTTGAGAATAAAACCAACCTGTTTGTTTCTCAGTATCTTCATGTTTGACTCTGAATGTTTCTTCAATCTTCATGTCTTCACTCTCCTCTTTATTAAACACCATATTTATAATAGCGTGTCACGTGGATCTCAGTTTATTTTTCAGGTGTTTTTCTGTGTGTTTGAACACTTTGTCCTGTTTAAGATGAGAATAATGAAAAAAATGGAAATAAATAAAAAGGACATATAGAAGATTACTATTTGCATTAAGTTTAACTTGGTCTTTACTGAAACAGCATGCTACATATATTAAAGATTCATAAAACGATTGGTATTTTCGTGTTTGTTAAGGTTTTGGTCATCAGCGTGTGGTGATTCGAAACAGTGATTCATTTTGCGATTCAATTGAGCCCGGACAATGGTGACTGTGTGTGTGTGGTTTATGAAGGTGCCGTGATTGATGAAGAGCAGGTGCTGGTGATTAGAACTCAGGTGAATGTGATCGTTGGGTGAGTAAGGTGGAAGAACCTGGCAAATCCATGACACTATACAAATCAACACACTACACCAGATACAGTATTTAGGACGCCAAAGTGTTCATTCACTAGAGTGCCAGTGTCCTGAGAATCTCTGAATTAAGTAGAGGAACTGAGGCCTAAATGTCAATAAAATTATTTGTGTCTAAAATGTATTAAAAAAATAAATACGACCTCACATTGTTTCAATCACATTTACACACTGCCTCCGAAACTTCTGTTCATCATAAAAAAAATCAGATCAGGTTAGATTTTTTTGCGCTTTCTCATCCGTAACAATCATTTTGATGGAAAAGGATGACAAAAAAGAAAAGTAAAATTAGACAAAGGTCATGACCTGTCAATCAATCAAATTTTTGACAGGAGCTGGCGGGTATTCTACTGAGCAAATTCAATTATGAAAATATGAACATTTCAGACTCATGTGCAATGACCTTGAATCTGCAAATTGCTATTATAAATACTTTAGCAGCAACTTTTCCAATTTCCAATATTTATGTAATTCTCAAAACGTTTGGCCACGACTGTACATTATTTTTGTACTACTGTATAGTTCTAGTTACCAGAATGAAATTCACTTTTTCTGCTTGTTTGTTTTTCTTTTCACATACTTGTTGAGATTTTAGAAGGTGCAGACATGTTTACCATAAAACACTGGTCAGAAGAAATGGTCAAATTTTAGTATTTCTCAGTGTTATGGTTTATGCATTTTTGGTCAAACACAGAATTGAGCAAGTTTCCAAAGTTTTGACCTGTACTCTCTGTTAATCTGTATATATTATATACACACACATTTTATATAAACATTGATACCCATACATTTATATTTATATATATTTTCACGTTTAAATATTTATATACATTTATATTTATTTATTTATTTGTATATATTTTGTGTGTGAATATGAGCAGTGTGTGTAATGTAGTTAAAATGAAAAGTTTTCCCCTCTGCATTCTGACATATTTCTTAAGGGTTTATTGATGCATTGTTTTGTTGTTGAACGAGAATTTTCTCAAATTCTATGAAATGGTGTACATGTATACTATACAATAAAAACATTCTAAGAAAGTAGGGTTTGTTGTTTTTCCATGTGGTATTGAGAGATTTGTTTTTTTCTTTGAAATTTGGAGCATCACTGCAGATATTTGACTCATTGTTAGAATTTTTTTCCGTTATAACTGCCTTAATGGTTTGATGTTTTCCTACTGTTTAATACAAAAAAAGAAATCAGAAAAAATTGCGATACATGCTCCAAATCCCTAGACTTAGCAGGATGTCGTGATTCCATCTCCGGTTGACAAAGTAATTTGGTCTGGTCTTGTGTCTGTGTGGTGACTGTAGAGATGAAGATGGTAACTGAGAGTCCCTGACACTACGAGCTTAATGGTTACTTTTTAACATTATAATCACACTTGAGCACAAGTTATATGATGCCAGTTTTAATAAAGATAATCTGGAGAAATGCAAATCACATTTTATTAACATTTAGAATAACTATAAATTCAGACAGTCAAAATCAATCGATTTAATCTTTTACAGTCAATTCTTGAGTTATTCATGAGTTCATGAAATTTTCAGAATTTTTTTCCAATCCTGTAATGTAAAGACCAAGATACTGGAGTTTTTCCTTTATTAAGAATGTCACAAATGCTCTGTAGTTTATCAATATTGGAACACATTTTACAGTTGCCTGAGTTTGGATATCTATAATACTTGATATAAAGCTCAAATGTTCTGATAGTTTGGGGGTTTAACATCTTAGCAATTCATGCCTTCAATATCTCATATACCTTATTATTTAGAATCGTTTTCTAATGTAAAATGCTAGTAAAGTGTTAGCGCACATTTTAGAACACGAGACTTTTATTTTGTTTTGGCGACATGACGTCATAAGGCTACGCGCTCCTGTGTGTTTGATTCGGCTGCAGAAAGGTATGCGCTTTTAATCGTTTGAAGTATTTAAATAAACAGCTCATAAATACTTATATACTGACATTAATGAAGGTGGTTTTGTGTGAGTAAAGCACATCTGCACGAGCAACAGAAAATGTGCGTTTGTATTCTCTCCCTATATCATCAGTTTATCATAAAAATTCAGTCACTGGCAAGTAGTGATGGAGAAACAGATCTTTTCGAAACACGAGTCAACTGAATCAATTGCATCACAAAATGATTCAGTGTTTTGAATCGCTCGAATCAGCGAACACTGACGACATCTGCTGCTCAAAACACTGGAAATGCAGAGAACAACAAACACAAACATGTTCAGCGACAACTATTACAAACCAGCTGCAAATGTTTCATGATAAACTTAATCTCCAAATCAGCAAATACCAAAATATAAATCTTAATACAAATATGATTTTTCTATATCATTTTGTTAATTTGGGTGACTGACTCCTTTACTAGGGCACTGACTGCTGAAATAGGGAGCTGCTTGAGATGCACCCAGAGATTTAGTTTGCATTTATTTATTTACTTTTTTGGTAATTATTCTCTTCTTCAACAGGACAAAGTGTCCAAACACACAGGAAACACTCCTGGTGAAGCAATTGAGATCTTTATGACACACTATTATAAAGATGGCATTTATTAAAGAGGAGAGTGAAGACATGAAGATTGAAGAAACATTCAGAGTCAAACATGAAGATACTGAGGAACAAACAGGTTGGTTTTCATTCTCAAAGCTGAACTCACCCATTTCCTTATTAAAATGTCCAAATCTACAGAAATGAATGGTATTATTGAAGATTGTTACGTGAGAGTCGTCTTTAAAGTGGTTTAATTTGACGTGAAACGGGTCGCCTCATGTAGACAGACATGTTGAGATCACATGACCACACAAACTATAACTCTGCCTTCAAGTGAACCTTAGAAGATTGTTTAGTGTGTGTAATGACATAATAACAAATGTCTAAGTTAGGGAACAAATAATGCAGAAGTACTGCATTAAGTAGTATAACATTAAATACCTTACATAAATATCTTCTTGTTAATTGAAAAAAAAGAGAAAAACTTAATTATGCAACAGTATGCAGCAAAAATGTTATTGAGTTGTAAAATATGAGCAACCAACTTCAATCAACATTTTTCTTGACATGCTTCATTAATTTTCATTATCAGAAGCACTCACTGTATTATCTTGTAAACAACCTTGTTTCTCCAGCTGACAGAGCTTGACAGAGTTACTGCTGCTGTCTACATTTGTTCTTCATAAAACAACTTTAGAGAGCAAATAACACGACCATTGAGTTTAAAACTAACTGCTGCATAATAGATCATTTAAATCAAACTGATTGAGATGAACAGTTAAAATCAAAGACACAACTTGTGAAACATGGGAAAAATCTGTTATGACTTTCATATTTTTTATCAAACTCAGTAGTAAATGTATCAACAGAATTTGATCTAGGTTGATGTAACTCATGTAGCAGCACACATGTGAGGTCTTCAACACATAAAAACACACACAAATTTAAAGGGAACAAACTCTTAAACTCTTAACAACCAGATATATCCATCCTAGTTAAGGACTAGTTAACTTTCTAAAGAAGTAGTCAGATTGTGTGTTAAAAGTGTTCACGAGATACCAACCTTACGCTAGCCGTCTTCTCTCCACAAATGATCCAGACAGATGTGGTGTGCACAGAGGGGAGGGGCTGTGTGTGTGTGTGTGTGTGTGTGTGTGTGTGTGTAAGGGGGAGATGCGTGAGTGGCAGAGAGATGAAGAGAGAGCAGGGAAAGGAAATGCAGTTGAACGAATTTGTTGCGTGTTTTAAATAGCGTACAAAAGAATAACGGAACGCAATATGTGACGGTCGGTACTGGTTTTATTTTTTTTTGGTCGGTGTTGAATCTGTGGCGGTCGGAATTTAATCTGTGGCGTACCGCCACAGATTCGTCTATGTGTGGGAAACACTGGACAGGCGCCAGAATATTTTCTCTAACGGGGGGCTAGTCCAATATGTGGGGGTGCTACGAAATAATCAATATTCGTGACGTAAAAGTTACTTTTTTTTTTAAAGAAAAGCAGCTCTGGTAGCCTATACACACCACATTTAACAGAAGTAGCCTATAATTAAAATTTTATTTAAAACGGCCTTTTAAATTATATTTAAAACTGACACGAATGAAAAAAATAGACACAAACTTAAAACAAGCCCTGCATTCCAGCCCGAGCCCGACGGGCAGCAGTGAGCGCGCTTCAGCGCATTTTTTTTTAGGAGTTCCACAAATCCGCAATCAAGCGCACATAAAAGGCTAACGCATTTGCCTCACGATTGCCTAAAGATTCCTGTTCCTGAACAAGAGAGCCCATTCCATTTTTTTGGAATGGGCTCTCAGCACATAAATTTGTTGATATTGTTTGTGAGGGAACGCAAATATACATAAATCCTTTACAGTTACGAATAATAGCTATTACTCTTACCTTTACGTGCAAAAAAGTCAGCGTATTTTAAGATGTTTGCAATGCAAGTGATCACACTTGCTCCTTCATGTCCAGTAAAGCGTGCGTTTAGCCTCCACTCTCCGCACAGACGATAGAATATGAGTCTAATAACAGCGCACATACAGGTTAAACGTTTAAAACTAACATTTTGATATGCTTGAACTCTTTAATATCTATAGATTTTATTTTAGGCAAGTCGTGATGATTTAAGAAAGCTAAATTGATCAAGCATATGAACTCACCGTCTGCCACTGGTCGCTTCTTTTAAAAAAAAAAAACGTTGCCTATATTTAATGGGAAAAAATGCTTTAAACGTTTTTTTTTCTAAATTAACTTCAAAAAAACTGAAACAAAATATAATTACATTGTCATTTGGCCTATATACAAAACTGAACTATTTTAATAGCTAAAAAAATGGTAGTATAAGCTGTTTTGGGAGAAGTGGCCAAAAAAGACGATCTTGGGTGGGAGTCTGGCCAGTCTCTTACCAAGAATTCTGCCAAGAGCTGGGCTAGATTTTAGGCTCTTTACACAAAACAACGAAAAATACATGCAAAGGAAAGACTTCAAAGCTGGACAGCACCATGCGCTCCGTGAGACTGGGTTGTGCGCTCAACATTAACAAAATTCATTTGAATGCGTAATTCAACTGTGTATACTTTACACTTATATTACAAATTAAATGAACGGCACATCTCAATCTTAGTGATGATGTAATGGATTAAATGTAGCCTAATGCATGAAACTGCGCTCACATGACGCGTGTGTAAGAATACTGTGACAAACAGCACGGGACAGCAGCACTCCTCTATCTCAGCTGGTTGGGGGGGCTAAACCGAGATATTCACAATTCTAACGGGGCTATAGCCCCCTAGTCCCTTTGTAGAGCAGTCCCTGTCTGCAAGTGAGTGGCACGTCTTTCTTTATGTACCTAATTATGAAGGAAATAATAAACATAACCATATATGTGACCCTGGACCACAAAACCAGTCTTAAGTCGCTGGGGTATATTTGTAGCAATAGCCAAAAATACATTGTATGGGTCAAAATTGTTGATTTTTCTTTTATGCCAAAAATCATTAGGAAATTAAGTAAAGATCATGATCCATGAAGATATTTTGTAAAATTCCTACTATAAATATATCAAAATGTAATTTTTGATTAGTAATATGCATTGTTAATAACTTAATTTGAAGAACTTTAAAGGTGATTTTCTCAGTATTTAGATTTTTTTGCACTCTCAGATCCCAGATTTTCAAATAGATTGTCCTATCCTAACAAACCATATATCAATAGAAATATCGAATATACGAATAAATTCAAAATTACATAGACCTTAATATAGTTATTCACTGTTTATGTATACAAATCATACAGATTTCTAAATGAGCACTGTCTTTTGTAAACATATGTTGAACATCCAATGGTTATTTTTATCTGATGTACGACTGTAATGTAGGCTCTATGAACGTACATTTTTAATAAACAGAGGGAATTCCCAACATTAAACAAATAACTGTTTACATGCTTATGACGTTTGCATTGTGAAAATGTACAGTGAGACTTAAGATATAGAAACACTGACTTGTTATGTGATGTTTTCTCAATAAAATCGTATAATTTCCTATTCATTCAATAGAATGTTTGCAAATACTAGGGAATACTAATATGGCGGCGCGGTGGCTTCACTTTTATGACTTCATGAGCAATCTAGTTCTCTCTTATAGATCAGTGGTTAGATGCCAAATGCTCTCGTCTCATTCAAGAGGAGGGAGATTGAAGATCAAGAGATTGAAGTGGTGCACACAACATATTTGCCCACTGGCAACTATAGTTGCGCACATTCAAATACAATTTTCAAGAAAAAATAAAATAAAACTTGGGGGAAACTCGTAAAACTTGTAATGCCATTGGATCCTGTGTAAACAAAAGGCAGGATCAATGCCGTAATGGGTGTGTCGTAGTGAGGATGCATGTTATCGTGCAAGTTCAACTTGATCCTTAGGGGTTTGAAAACTGCCAGTCAGAAAAATATTTTGGTGAATTACAGGCAACACCTCTTTCAGTACCATCTTACATACATGTTGTTGGCAGAAAGTATTTTTTAACTTGTATTGGTCTTTTTGCTTTAGACATGATGCTGCTGAAAGAGAAAAGTGAAGAACTAAATGAAATGGAAGATAAAGTACAGTATGACAAACTTGATTACACTAAAGAAAAATTGTTTAGTTGCTCACAGACTAAAAATACACCTTCACAAAGAAGAGCTCAAAAGACAGAATCTGGAAATAATTTCACCTGCCAACAATGTGGAAAGAGTTTCACTAAAAAACAAAACCTTAAAATCCACATGAGAATTCACACTGGAGAAAAGCCTTACACCTGCAAACAATGTGGAAGAAGATTCATTATAAAAGGAACCCTTAACAGACACATGAGGATTCACACCGGAGAGAAACCTTACACTTGCGACCAGTGTGGCATATGTTTTACTCAAATAGGAGTCCTTAAAAGGCACATGAGAATTCACACAGGAGAGAAACCTTACACCTGCAGACTGTGTGGAAATAGTTTTGTTCGAAAAGGAGGCCTCAAATACCACATGAGTATCCACACTGGAGAGAAGCCTTACATCTGTCAACAGTGTGGAAAGAGTTTCAGCCAACAAGGAAACCTCAATGTCCATATGAGAATTCACATAGAAGAGAGCTTCATCTGCCACCATTGTGGTAGAATATTCACTAAAAAAGGATACCTTAAAGTCCACATGAGAATCCACAGTGGAGATAAAACTTAACATTATAAAAAATGTATATGCCCTTAGTGTGGAAAGGATTTAAAGCAACAAGGAAACCTTACAGACCACATGATAATTCACAGAGAAGAAAAGCCTTCCACCTGACAATGGTGTGGGAAGAGTTCCTCTCAACAAGAAAACTTCAAAATCCTCATGATCCGCTGGCCTTTAACCTGCCAACAGTGTGGATCTGGTTTGAAGTCACATGAAGCATCACGTTGAAGACAAGCTGTTCATTTGTCTGAAAGGGACAGTTCACTCAAAAAATTGTTGACCCTCAAGTTGTCCAAAACATGTATGAGTTTCTTTCTTTGATTTATGACTCCCTAAGTGGATATACACAGGCACACCTGCTGATTTATCACCTGAAGACTGGCGTCCTTTGAAATATTCCATATATTCCTGGCGAATGAGGAAGTGTTGAATTGGTGTATTTGTTATTGCACTGTAATATTCTGGTATGGACTGATTTTTTATTTGTTCATTCCGTATTTAATAAATTCTTTATTTGCCCTCATGAGTTAATTTCTTATTTGTATATTTTAGTCATTTGTTTAGCATGTTGTCCTTTGATTTCATTGTCAATATTGTAAATATTACTATGTTCCTTCACCACAAAGGTAGAGATTGGGTGCCTTTGAACTCAGAAAAGAACACTGTAATTGATTTGCTGTACTTTCTGTCACATATGAAAATGTAAACAGTATATTGTCCACAGCTCATCAATGTAATCTGTGTGATTAATGCCTCCCTGAGAATACCTATTAGACATGGCGTCAGAAGCGTAAAGATGTCAGTTCATCCTGCCAGAAAATTTCAGTTTTGATCGCCTTACAGAGTGACAACATGCAAACGGGCTCACACTGTCCTGCAGCTGAACACCACAGAGGACTTCATGACAGCAGAGGTGAGTTGCCATCTGAACGCAATTATTGGCTGTCTGCTGGTGTCACAGTGGAAGCTGGCACAGACACCAAAGGAAACACTAAAGGATGAGCAGTTCTGTTCCAAACAAAATTGTGAAACAATTGTAACAAAAGGATGGCCAGAATATGCTAAAAGTGTTCCCATTTCAGACTGCAAAGTGCATACTAAAACAAGAGGACCTGTTGTTTGCACTAATGTGTTTTTGAGCTGCTCCTACCTCCTGTACAGGGGTCAGGTCAGCTCAGTAGAATTGCTCATGGGGAAAAAAATTGTACTACTCTTTGACCCTTAGACTAAAATAGACAAACAAAGCAAAAAGAAAAAGAATATCAAGCATACTACTAGGCTTGTGATCAGCCAATGACAAAAGAAAGAAAAGATGGAGATCAGGCCTGGATTACCTTCATTCTGAACGTCTCGGTCACTGAGCGGATCCTCCCAAGCTGGTCCAAAATGGCAGAGGCCTCAAAGCCAACAAAAGGATTGGACAGATATGACTGTTATGACGTCAGTTTGAGCAATTTCATCTTCCCTTACTTCCCTTGCTGTCAATCAGGAACTAAATAACTCCATGGTATTGGAAATAAATCTGAACTGCTAATAAAAGCATAATTTTCAAGACATTAACCAAAACAACAACATTTTATCAATATGAATGAAATTATATGGATGGCTAATAAATACTTTAAACCTCTTAAGTTATCAAAGGAAAACAAGTCAGCTAGACAACAGCTTCAGTGTTCTAATAAGGACTTCTATGAAGGCAACTGCAAACAATGATCTCTCTGTCTTTCACTTTCGGGCAATCTGTCCACAATGAGACAATGAGGTTTGTCAGTGAAAGCATGTAATCAAACAAATTACTTAAACACACCTTTAAAATTAAGCAAAACATTTGAAATGTTAGCATCAGGGTTGCTGTAAAATCATATTTAAGACTTTTTTAAGACTCAAACAGAAAAATTAAAACCATTTTTGCACAGCAAAATAAACAGCCATTCAACAGTTTTAGCGTGTGAGTGTTTATTCAACGAAATCTGTAACATAAAGACTGATACATCTTAGTATATTTTTTGTAGCTTAGAAGCTCTTCTCTCAATTTCTCTATCCAAAATATCATCTTCGAACATAACGACATACGATTCGTCATTCATTTTTGTGGTCAGCTGTCTTTTGTTAAACGGTGCAATACCAAACCTGGCTATATATGCCATTTTATCTCTGCCACAGATGTATGTTTTTACATGCTCTGAATCAGGAAATACTGCCTTCAAAATATCCCAGCCTGTTATTTCCCAAATGAGGCATTGAGCTGAGATTAGGAGCACTTTCTTAACCCCTTACACTCTGCGGCTATTTGGGGGATTTCCGCCTGCATTTGGCCTACCTAAATTCAAATGGTTCCCCTATACACATACAATGGAGAAAATTAAAAAAAAACGGTTTCATTGTATAGAAAACCATTTAAACTACATAATATCAGTGTAATTATTTATAAATAACATTATATAGGTTTCAAAAACTACAATAAAAACAAAAAAATCATAGGCGCTTTTTGATTTTTTTTTTCAAAAGTGTTTTTTTGAAAGTCTGTAACTCAGGATTTAGGTGTCTCAGTTCTTTGCAAATTGTTTTGTTTGATTCCACTAGGTCTCAGATACCAGAAAAAAGATTTTTTCATATAACAGTTTCTAATTGAAAGTTATTGAATTATAACCAAAGGGAGTCACATTACCCCTTTTACCCCTATTTCCCCACTTTTTCCCCCTAAAAGTATACTTCTGTTTCTTAGCAAAAACAGGTTTTATAAAGCATATTACCCCTTAGAATACTATTTTACTATGTACCATAGCACTTTTCATGATTATTGACTGAATTATGTTTCATTTTTATGTTTGCCTGTGTATTTACTGAAACACCTACTGTACTTTATTGTCAATATTCAATATACACTCAATACATAGCTTAGCAGATTATTTTGGTGTCCTTTACGTTTCAAAGTAATTATAGGAATAAAACAAACCTGAATAGAAGCGCTGTAATACTTATAGACGCGCTTATGAGCCGCGGATCCTCTGCTCTCCATGGAAACGGCCCGTTATTTATTCATTTAGCGTCTATTTTGGATAATGGCGACCGCTATATTCCTCTGAGACATTATATCTACACTCAAAGAGTCCAAAAACTACATATCCCACAATTCCCCGAACCGTCGAAGCATCTTGTGTGACCCGGAACCTCTCCATGACACTTCTTCTTCTACGCGCTGGATATGCGTCTGTGTCATCGTTCACAGCTGTGTTCAGCACAGCGGGCGGCCGGAGAGTGTAATCTGATCTACTGAGACGCTCTGAGCGCGGCCGCAGACACACACGCAGCTGCTTGAGCGGTTCAGAGCGCACACACATAAGAGCGCAATTAGATGGAAAAAGCGCGTCTGGCAAAACAACGGATTTCTCAGCAATGAAGCAACGCAGAAACGTGAGAATGGTCTCGTTTGAAAGAAGAGATCCTAATCTAAAAGATAAAATGGCTTTTTGTTTAGTTTGTGGCTATTTGCGGCTAACTGAAGCAGTAGAATATGGAGGAAAGTTATAGAATATGTCATTTTACTCTTGAGGTAATATTCTGACATCGCGATTCGATTGAAGATTATTTGATCTCTGTTTGTCACACAATAAAATGATTTATATGGTCAGAATCTTGAGAAAGAGAGCTTTCTTGTGATATATGACTTGTCTGTTTTGAGAAAAATATAAGAAATACACATTCTTTGTAATAATTCTTCATAATCGTTAGGCGGAAATTTGTGTTTGGAACAACATAAATTCTAAGCATAATTTTACTACTTTATGAATCATAAAACTAGAAGTTATGGTATTCCTCGTAAAGAGGAGACTCTAAGCTTTCAAATGAGACCATATTTGGGCTGATACTATATGAGGAAGGTCGTGTAAATGAAGCAGCAACATTTTGAAACACTTTTTGGAGAAGAGTTTAAGAGGTTAAAGGGCTTAGACTGCAGTAGAAGCCTAAAATACACTGATTGTAACAAATATATCATCTATTCTGCTGACACAAAAGCCATGTACAGGCCATGAATGTTGCATATGACCCCAAGAACACCATCACCACCGACAAACATGGAGGTCGAAACATTAAGCTTTGGTGGTGTTTTTCTGCTAAATGGACAGGACAACTGCACCGCATCAAAGAAACGATGGATGGGCCCTTGTACTGTCAAATATTGGGTGATAACCTCCTTACCTCAGCCAGGGCATTAAAAATCTGTTGTGAATGGGAATTCCAGGCAACAAAGGAGTGGCTCAAGAAGAAGCACATTGAGGTCCTGGAGTGGCCAAGCCAGTCTCCAGATGTTAATCCCATAGAAATTTATGAAGAGAGCTGAAGGTTAGAGTTACCAAACTTGAGCCTTGAAACCAACATGGGTTTTGCCATCTAAAGTACTACCGAGCAACACCATTGATATTCAGGGAACAGATGGGTATTATAGACCTGTAGCGTCTGGACCAATCAGACATAGTTATTTGTTACATTTAACAAATTATCCTTAAAACCAACAAGTCAACTTTAGGTTGGCATTCTAGAAACAACCCCCAGTTCTACGAACATTAAAGCAACTGGGCCTTAAGGGCTCAGTTGCCAGGGCAACTATCTGATAACACCAGTTTTACGATCCAAAGGAATGCAGCAACTTTAGGAAAGACATTTGGCCTACTGAAATGGACTCTTCCCTAATTTATAGGAAAACCTTCCTATGAATGAACACACAAATGGTCCATTCATTGTGTATATCATTGTGGTTTATGTACCTTGTCTTTTACTTTTTTTTTATTTGTGTAATGTTTTATGCATGTGTTAAGATAGATATAGATAGATATCTCATGTAGATATATTATGTACGTGTCATGTTTAGTATCTCTGAATTCGTATTTTGATGATCTAAAAGATGATGCATATTATATGTTGATACACAGGTAACATATTAGAGTTTCATGAATCCCTAGTAGATTTACATGAATTTTCCCACATGCAAAATACCTTGCTCTCAAACAAAGGGTCGTAAAAGCCCACATCATTTCGAAATCCCCCACTCGGAATTTCAGCCTCTCTCATTGGTCAAGTCCACTTTGAGAGGTGTTATCTTCCTAGATGTTAAAAGGGCTCACACCTAGTTCCGACCAGTTCCTTCTGAAAACTTGATTGCTGCCTATGGGGAGGGCCTCCACAGGCCCAGGCCCAGAGGGGGGCCTCAATATATGGAGCTGTGTGGACTCTCCACACAGACTACTCCCACTGGAGTTCATTTCACTCGACTATGGAACTTATCAGAATGTACACGATCGGACATCTCTCTCTCTTCACTCCTGGCCATCTCTGGATCCCCATCTCTGAAGTGCGGCCTGCGGTTCCTCAGAACCGCTTACACAGGAGAGAGACCTCTCCTAACCTCAACAGAGTCAAGAACAACCTTGGAGTTTCAAGAAACTGCAACTCCAGCCATCAAATGGAACCATCCAGGATTTCTCCAGAGGCTCCACGAGACTCTCGGTCGAATGCAAGTATAGTTTCTTCCACTAAACAGAGGTTATGTGTAAGCTATCACATGCGTTTTGCGTTAGAAACTGATGGTTCTTTCAGATGGTCAGCTCAGCCTCACCCCCCCCCCCCCTTTTCCTGTACTGTTTTAGCCATCCTCCTAACCTTGTTTAGATTAGTTATATGTTAGTCGTTAGTTAATAAAACGTTTGTGCACAAATTACATGAGTCTCTGATTCTGCCTTGCAAATTAATGTCCCTTTACGATTTCCGATCAAGTTACAGGCTCTAATGCATTAATACTGTAAGAGTGTTATTTTTCTGTGGCCAAGAAAATATCATTGCTTGGAGTTGATATGAAATTACCCTGAATGTTTGCTAGACGAACAGATTAATTGATGGCGATTTAATTCCGCTACACTTACCACTGGCGGCTGATATAAATAATTGTAATTAATAAAAATTGATTGTAATTATTTATATACATTTCCATTTTTGAGCTAAATTCGCTACAGACCTGACATTTTAAAGGTTTTACATCTTCCATCGAATTAACTCTTTGAGACAGCTACATGGAATCTGTAACAAACAATGAGTCTTACACTTTCACCAATCTGTCAACAAGAAACTACAATGGAAACCTCTTTTCAATTACAACAAGGCAAACCACAATTGAACCTTTGAAGACACCTATATGGACTGCGTTCGAAACCGCATACTCAATGAGTAGGTACTTAATTTCCATAAGTACTTACCTAACGAGTACTAAACGAGTACATACTCTACAGCCAAATCTCGTTGAGTATGAATGTGAGTTGCCATGTTGACGTTACCTTCTTCTTCTTCTTCTTTAATCGCCGTTCACTCCTACGGAGTATTACCGCCACCCACTGTACAATTTACTCACTTACATGAATTAATCTGATGTTGATGAATCTGCGTTGACGTTACCATGTGACCTGTGACGTTATACCAAGCGTAACAACTTAAAAGGTATGACTGACAGGTGCACAAACACCTGATTTCATCAGTGGAATATACCACTCTGTATAGAAGAATGTTTGCAAGAAAAATCACTGCAATATTGTCATCCAAAAGGAGACGTCGGGCAGCTGCTCGAAGGTCTCACCTTTGGAGAAGAATGTTCATTCTACAATCAAAAAATGCAGCCTGTACCCACCACCAGGAAAGGGCATCCTTGGGGATGGTGGCTATCCTTGTCTGAGTGCACCCATCTGCCTCATCACCACATAGAGAGAGCCTGTGCAGAACCCTGTGCAGGCTCGTTTCAACAGCAAGCACTCCCGTGCCTGTAACATCGTTGAGAGAGCTTTCGGGATGATGAAGACTTTCTGATTGAAAGATCTTCTTCAAGGCCTTAGAGATCAGCCCTGCCTTTGTGCCTGAGGTTGTTGCGTGCTGCGCTGTGCTTCATAATCTGGCTCTTCTCAATGGAGACATCGTTGAGCAAGTGGATGAGGAAGACAATGATGACGGCCCCCCTGAACCCCACAACCCTCAGGCAAGAGCGGGAGATCATGTGTGGGACAACCTGGCTGCAGCTGTATCTGCCCCAAACATTTGTGTGGCTGCTCTCCATGAGCATGACTATCTATAAAACATTTAAACCAATTAAAACATTAAAAATTAGTATTGTCAGCATTTCAGTTCTTGCGTAATTTTTATTTCAAATGTTTACAAAGATATGCTCATTTCTGGTGTAGCCTTATTACTTTTGTGGTGTAGTTAGCTAAACTGCTGAACTGGTGAGCAGAAGGTTGCTGGTTTCATCTCTGCAGCAGCCATCATAACCAGTGTGTCCTTGAGCAAGGCTCATTTCTCCAGGTTGCTGTAATAAGAACACTGTAAGTCAGTTCGGATAAAAGCATCTGTCAAATGCAGAAATCGAAATTATTTTAGTAAAACCTTTTTTGAAAGCGTCTCGGACACAAACTCTCTATAAAGCTTCTGTTTTCTTACTGTTTTCTAAAGCTGTTACTATAATATAAATGCATGTCATACAGTTTTTATTTGGGGGCTTAAAAGGTTAGTTCACCTGAACATAAATTCTATCATTATTCACCTGCCTTCATGTTGTTCAGTCTCTCTTTTTTCATTATTCCGTTAATACAATATCAGTCAATGGAGCCTGATTTTCAGGAGCTTCTTGACATTATTTGATGATTCTTTTGAAGCTTCTGAAAGTCCACTGACTGATACTCAGCTCTTGTGTAAAGGGGAAAAAACACAGGGATCAAACAACATGAAGTAAATACTGATTAAATTGATATAATTTGGTAAACTTTAATCACTTTGTTACTATTGTGTAGTTAATGCAAAACTTAAGGCAGTTTGTGCAAGCAGTCTCAAGTTCAATTTAGGTCATGGAGGGACAGGGTGCGTTCCGATCGACAGGGTCCCTACGCAGTGTTCACTGCTCCCTACTCCCTTAGCACGGTATATCCGTTGAAGTGGACTTCGCTGACAATAATCGCTCATTTGGAATGCCCTGAAAACGTCATCAAAGCAAATTAACGGCAGGGTCACGCATGATTATGATTTAACATAAATAAATATTGTAATTTATTTTACTTTCAAATTTAAATACATATAAAATACATATAAACGTATGTATCTAAAAAAATATAGTCCAAATGTATATGTTTAGACCGTTAACAGATTAACAGATTTTTGTGGTCTTATCTCACGCACTTTTTTCCCCCCACACACAGCCTATATTTAACTATCCTGTGATAACATTAAATAAAACAAGACAGAGCTTCACCTCGCCAGTTTTACTTTCATTCATAAAATAGAATATGCAAATGTAACATGAATCGCCATAACCATTCATAAACACTCTAATTTGTATAATAATAACAACATTTATTGCAACCGCTTCATTTCAGAGCCTTAAAAAAAACTTAAACGGCTCTTCTCCATCATTACTTCTAACTGGTGACGCGGTGCGCAATGACAGTTGGGTAGTTTTTCCCGTCCACTTCCTGTGAAGTGAAGTACTGATGTTCCCTTATTCCCTATGCCGTTCGCAGTGCCCTTCGAACTGAACATGTTCGCTCCCTTCGGTTTGGAATCTCACTTAAGATGGCGGAATACCCTGTGACGTCCACTTCGCAGTCCACTTACGGTCGAATGGAACGCACCTACATTGTTCTGCAGAGTTTTTCGTACCCTAATTAACAGCTGCTTTGAAAATTACAGACAGGTGTGTTGGAACTAAACCCAACAGAGCAGATATTCCTTTATGTGCTCTATAGGAATCAGAAACACAATAATAAAAC
>NC_133364.1:52287485-52310160 GCF_049309525.1 Garra rufa
GGGTAGTTTTTCCCGTCCACTTCCTGTGAAGTGAAGTACTGATGTTCCCTTATTCCCTATGCCGTTCGCAGTGCCCTTCGAACTGAACATGTTCGCTCCCTTCGGTTTGGAATCTCACTTAAGATGGCGGAATACCCTGTGACGTCCACTTCGCAGTCCACTTACGGTCGAATGGAACGCACCTACATTGTTCTGCAGAGTTTTTCGTACCCTAATTAACAGCTGCTTTGAAAATTACAGACAGGTGTGTTGGAACTAAACCCAACAGAGCAGATATTCCTTTATGTGCTCTATAGGAATCAGAAACACAATAATAAAACTATCCTTTTAAAGTGTGTGTGGCATTACACCCCACATATGCACAAACTATTCATCACTTTATATTTTAACAATTTATGAATGTTATCTTCTGAATGCATCACCAAATGTCTATAAGTCCACAGTGTACTTGGAATAGAAATAGTTTTATATGCATCGTATCAGGCATAATGTCTCAGGACACCATTTGATGTTGTTTTAGCAATGCTATTATGAATAGATGATTACAAATATATATATATATATATATATATATATATATATATATATATATATATATATATATATATATATATATATATATATTTGCCTATAGAAGCCATTTTAATCAGGTTTCTAAAAATGGTTTAATGTATCTCCTTTATAAAAAAAATAAAGGAGATACATAAAACCTTTTTTAAAAATCTGAATCTTTTTTATCTTATTTAAAGAGTCTACAAAATAAATATGGATGGTCATTAAAGCATTGCTAAAACAACAAAGCAAGTAGTGGCCTATGATTTTTGCACAGTACTGTATGCATATTGATAGATCGATAGATAGAATCTATTTTAAAATGTTTGTTCTTTATGTAAACCAAATGTGTAAATGATCAGAACATGCTTTTATTTTACAATTTATTTCATTCATTTTTTTGTGAGAGCCTCAAGGAGGCGAAGGAATCTTTCATCCCTTTCCTTTGCCTCCCTGTCTCTCCTTTCCTCTCTCTCAGATGCTTCCCGCTCTCTCTCCGCTTCCCGTTCCTCCATCTCCCTCATCAGATTGGCGAGATCTCTTTTTCTTTTTCCAGGCGCTGGCATCACCGAGGATGAAGAGGCCACAGCAACATCTGGCCCAGATGAGGCAACGAGAGCAGGTGGTGTGATGGAGGGTCTGCTCCCAATTGCCTCATCCATGGCACTATACCACTTCCATGATGCTGCTGTGTGGTCTCCATCATCAGTGCTCACGCCAGTTGCTGGACATTTCAGTTCCTACAAAATTGCACAAACACAATACAAAAGCAGTCAGTTTAACAGCACAGTGCGATTTGATTTCTGTATTAGAGGTAACAATATGATCTTACTTTATATTTTTGTTTCAAGTTTTCCCATTTTTTTATGATTGAAGCAGTGACCTTTTCTTGCAGGCCCTGCTCCACCACAAAAGCTCTGCAGCAAAGGCACAAAATCAAGAAACAGAAAAGTGCTGTAATAACTATTTGAAATTACAATAACTAAAATAAACTACAGCTTAAAATTTGTTTTATTCATTTCTGTTGTATACTTACTCGAAGCCTTTGATGGCAGCATTTCGCTTTCCGGTGAAGAGGGCTTCATTAGACGCTCTCCACCGGATAAGCAGATGCGTCTGCTCATCTGTCCCTGTAACATTCAAATAGATTCCCTTTGTGATGTATGCTCTCAATACTACATTCACATGTTGAGTTAGTTACTGATGTGGTAAGTTGCTTTTTATCCAACACAAATGTTTCTCAATTGGTCAACAGTGCTAATGGACAAATAAAACATTCTTTATGTAATCTAATTTATGTTATCTAATTTATTTATGTAAATGTATTTACATTACTTACAGTAACATCTAATGTAAGCAGAGATGCTAACTGCATAAAAGCACACATACATCATTCACATGTGTTCATCTGCAAAACTTATCTAAGATTTTCCTGTCAGATGTTAAGTATACATTTAGTTATCATCTTTAAGATATTTATGGTGTATCATACATGTATATTCACATTAGAGACGTACGTGTGCTTACTACTGTTTGCTACACATAAAACAAATCAGAAATATAACGCTACTATGCTATGTAGCGTCTTTACACCTGCAACAATTAAAGTTTACAGAATCTCAACAAACAGAAGGAACGTTGTTATTGGTTTCTAATACTCACATTTGAAAACACCCGCGTCCATTTTTTTATTTGAAATGTTTGGTTATGACGAATCCTCTTTCTCTTCTTCTTTATGACGTATTGATCTCCCGTGGGCTTCTGGGATAGAAAAGTGTCCATCGGATGCACACTCCCGAATCTGGGCTGAAGCAGTAGGACATCCGGGGATTTCTCGCCTACTCTTTTATGAATACTGAGCTCGAATGTACTTTTTTCTTCACGTACTCATTTTCCCTACTATATAGTAGGTAAGTAGGCATATTCGAACGCACTTTAAGTACACGTTTGTCCGAATCTCGCGGGAATTAGTGCATTCTCCTACTCATTCTCGCCTACTCTTTTATGAATACTTAAGATTCAAACATACTTATTCACTCGCCTACTGCTTTTTGCCTACTATATAGTATGGAAGTATGCGGTTTCGAACGCAGCCAAAGAAAATGTGCAGTGTTGGGGGTCCTTCAGGAGCAGGGTTGGAAGCACTGCTCTATGGTCTTAAAAAGCACTATACAAATTAAATGTTTTATTAGTATTATTTAATGCCTGTAGTGCTGCTCTGTATTAGCATATACATTTGATGTATGTTTTATGTGCATTTAATCCACAAAAAATCTTCTTAAACTACTGTTCAGAGAGCATATTTTTGACATATTGGTGGCAAGCTTGATGCACCAGATATACTTATAAACTACAATTCAAACACCCATATTGGCCATATTGTTTTCATGAAACAAGTGTTACACTCATTGTTTCATGAAATGTTAGCATGTGGCACATATTGATACAGGGAATGATAAATTGTTAGTCAAATTTTAGACCTCCCGCTGCTTGTGTTTTGTCAGGAGGTGGAGCATAAGATTGAAAAAAAAAATGATTTCTAGGAGGCACTATAGAATCAGTGAATGTGTAGTTGTGATTTTACTTAGCTCATGTATAAACCTTACAAGTCCAGAAAAATGGAACAACAGTGTAACCCTGACCAGGCTCCTTTTTGCCCAGGCAACATGAAATGGGAGACCACACGTGGATAAAGATACAAAAAAATAGTGATTTATTACAGTACATACGTGAGATGAAACCTGAGAAATAAGCAATAATCAGTATAAATGATATGGTATGAAATGAAAGTGTGTTGTAATAAGTCATATGGCAAAAAGGCAAACAAAAAGCAAAACAATGTGATACAGGAGAGAAGGAACCCGGAATGGCACCATGAAGTCCTTTTACACTGCCCAGGCCACAATCAAGCGATTACAGACACCTGCCCGGTAGCTCCTCACTGAGAGACACAGACACAAACAGACAGGAGTAGACATTAAACATTAAATAAATGTAGTATTAATATTATCTTTACTCAACTTGACAGCTTACATAAATTAAGGATATTCAAATGGCACTTTTCACATATTCATTACCTGCACTCCTCCTCTTCATTTTCACTGGTGTCTGGACTGCTGAAATCACTTTCATTCTCCTGTTTATCTTCCAGTTCTATAGCAGAGCCCTGAGCGCCTAAAACAGCCTTGTATTGAAGGAGCACCTCTTTCAACGTATCCGAAACTTCAGACAGTCGTCTTCTGCAGAGACAGGAAAGGCCCTTGTTTCGCTTGTCTGTAAGTGAAAAGTAATAAACAAATCCAAATTACGATGACATATCCACTTGCTTTGTAATATTTATTATAACTCACCAAAATAGATATATTAGATGGTCAGTGTAATGTTTTTCATCTGCTTTCTAGTAAGATACATCTCTTCATAGGTAAAATTAAAGTATGTTGTCCTTATCACCATCACTTCCTTGTTTGATTGGTATGGTTACAAAGATGAAACTTGCCTTCCTCAGAAGTTTTTCTTTTAAGAGTTGCCTGCAACTTCTGCAACCATGAGCAGTGCTGGGCCATCTCCTGAACAAGTATTGTCCTTTCCTCCTCCAGTCTCATTTTCAGAATGGCTTTGTTAAATTTTTTTTAACTTGTCTTTGATTTGTGCTACAACAGAGGTAAAGAAAATGTATAAATAGCAATTTTGACTTGAGTCTTTACAAAATAAATCAGAGGCCTCGGGAAACTCCGCTTACCGCTGCCATGAACCTCCCACGGCCATGTTGTGGACGGGTTGTCTCCTGATAGCGACTGCTCCACTTCATTAACATCAATTGGCATGGCAGGCTCATGACTGTTATAGGTCTCTATGTCTTTCATTAGCCGTCTCTTGCTCTCAGCAATTTTCCTGCGTAGACGGTGACGGAACTTGCCACTATCTGTAAACACATGAAGCAGAAGGTAAAAAAATAGCAGCATAGTAAGCAGTAGGCAGCTTAAATATCATGATCTTAATGATCGCTGCCAATGAGGAAGCACAAAGTGAAACACGTTATTGGTTCAAACTTACCACCAGCTGCCCATTCCCTCACATCAGACACCCACACTGCTTCATCGGTGCAAGCCAAGCTTTCTTTAAGCTCCGCTAGACTTGCAGTCTCCTCCTGAAGTCTCTGGCAAGTCTAATGCAACAGTTAAACAATGCAGTTACACAAAGCTACACAATTACCACAAACTGAAACCATTTACAGAGAACACACCTTCACATATCTTGCAGACAATGCCCGATGTAGTGTTGTGATTTTTTGGTAGTTCCAGGCCATAGCATGGATTGTAAGCATATCCACACGTGCTGTTGAGAGTAAATGTTGAGTGAATGTCATGCAAATAAGCAATAAAAAAATACATTAGAAGAGAAATACTACAATCACCTCCTTTCGACTTGTATTTAGTCGTTAGGGCACAGCGGGAGAGGTAGCTGTTCACCTGTTCAACTTCCTCCCCCGCAGTTGACCCTGCTCCTTCTTGGTTCTTGCCACTCCATGTAATCTAGTAGTAAGATGACATGTAAGGGATATTGTAATGCCCGCCGGTCATTAGCGGATAATAAGTAATGACAAAACGAACCGGACCCTGATGTGCAGTAGAGGGACTTATTTTCCGATGATACAGTTAAACATAATAAACACTGAACATACCTCACACTTAGTGGAATGTGCTTTAGCATGCATGACGCTTAGGAAAGGCCTGATTGATGTTAGCCCCTGGAGATCAGGAAGGATGTTTGCTGATTTGTGTAAATATGGCCAGTATTTACACATTACATCCATGGCGATAAACCTTGGCTTTGAACTCAACACCTTGTGCAGATACATGGGGTAGGCAAAGATTTCTCCTAGGGATATACAAATTGTATTAGAAATGCAAATATCCTGTTATTGTAGATTCTAAAGAGAGCATCATAACGGGAAACTCAACCATGCAGTGGTAAAAGCTGCACTAATAGTGATAATTGAGATAATTCTCCATATTATTATTTTATTTAGCTTTTGTCCAAAGTGACATACAAATAATAACAATACAAAGTTACATTTAACAGCAAACAATTTATTATAATCTGACCTCTGAACATATTAACCGCTTTAAGGAGGAAACCATGCCGACACACCGCAACCTCCATGCCCTCTTCGTCCAACTTGAAGGTCCTCCTAGAAGTCTCCTTTGCTGCTGTCCACAAGGAGCTCCCACATCTGCCTTGTCCAGGTAGCTGTGATGTAAATGAAACACACTATAAACATACTGTATATGCACCTTGTATTTTGAAGTTGAGGGCAGTTTTTCACCAATGCAACGAAAATCTGGAAAAAAATAGTAATTTAATTAACAAATAATTTGAAACCTGCCTGTTTCACAGCTTTATGCAAGACAAGTTATCTTCCTCAAAAGCACAATAGGAAAACTCCAGGAAGCTGCGCTGCAGCGTGTCCCCGCACACTGGTCCTGACTGAAAGATGCATTATATTAATTGTTACTTCGGAGATGTCTGCATATGTTAAACAATTCTATAATATGGTGAACATTTACCCGCCCACCACACTTTGTACGATGCTCCAGCAGCTTTGCAAAGGCTTGTCTGGACAGTGCCGGCGCGATGACTTTCAGTTCTCTTACACTGCTGAAAAGGTTGAGGGAATACAAAGTAGAAGAACTGGTGGAAGCTGGCCAATATCCACTGTTTACGAGGTCCATGAACTCTGGAGCCCACTGCTGCTGGCATGTTTGGCATGCAAACAATGGCTGGTGCATGTCATAACGCCCTTGGATTATAAGAAAACAAACCCATGGATACCTGAGCTTTTAGAAACAATTAGCTGGCACACTTTAAGACACTTGGACTACATCTTGAGTAGAATCACACCAGCATAGTTTAAATTAGTATATTTCTTTTGATTTATCATAGTGACAAGATGTATTCTGCAATTTTTGAGTACTGCTGTTTTCATTGCAAAGCAAAGCCAAAAAAGGGGGGAAAGCTAAATATAGAAAAAAGATTTGGAAATATTACCATTGATGGAAATTAATATGACTGCTTTGCCAGGTGACACAGTTATGCTGGGGACTTCACAGGGACATTTTTGAGTCACTCTCACCGTTGGCAAAATACAAGCTAGTAAAGGAAAGAAACACAAAATTAGCCTACCAGATTTATTAGACAAGAGTACAAAAGAGTTTTGCAAGTACCTACCTTGGTCGTGTGAGCTGTATCCTCCTTCCCCTCTTACAAAATATGTGGATGGGGGAATAGCTTTAAAAAAGCCCTCAAGGACTGACTCCCTGTCGTGGAGTGGCCATCTCCTGTGATTCTTGGTATCGCAGGTTTCACAGAACCACTGATCTGGTAGACACTCTCTGCATCTAGGAACGAAATCAATGAACCAATTTAGTTATTGAATCAACTGTTTTAAACAGCCCTGATTCCACCATAAAAATGCAGTTTATCCGAAACATGAAGACATCAATTAGTGATGCACTCAAAAAACCTACGAAGTATGAAAGAACATTAATGAGATCTCACCTAACAACCGCAGGCTTGCTGCAATGGCTACAAAATGGTTGGCCAACATCCTGAGTTTGGATGAGGCATTTAAGGTGGAATGGCCTTGCCTCCTTCCATCTTTGTGAAGCTTGCTGCTGCCTGAAAGTCCATGATGATGATGCCCTCTGGATTTCAGGGGAGTCAGAAATCTTAGCAGAGAGGCTCTCCATGTTTTTTTCTGCAAAGACAAATATTAATTTAATTGACAAAGGACCATTTCTATGCAGACCCACTATTTCATAATAATGGGTAAATATCTTGCCAATGCTTTCAATAACATCAATTTCAGAATTTTTCCAAATCAACTTTCCCACAGTCTAGGGCCAAATTCAGCATAGTTTGAAACATGGATCAGGGTAAATTGTATCAACGTGAAAATTGAGATGGAATTTCTATTGGGACGAACTTGAAACTACTACAAAAAGTGGTTCAATAATAGGATTCAGCTTATTGTGGACACAATTCGTGCCTTTGCTGGTTTATAAAAAACAAACCTGAAAACCCGAAAACCGCCACAGGTAACTAGGCACGGAAAATCTGCCTCAGAAAATTACCTAATAATAATTTAAATGTATTTGACCATATTTTACCAAATTCCACTTGAGGATCAAGACTGGCTGCAGGAAGTTCTTCAGTGAGCAGGCAGTTCCCGATCTGGTTGTGTCTAACTGCAACAGCACACAGAGGAATAAAACCAAGTTAGATCACCAATGCACACTTTTTGGGTTGAATCTACATATCTATACATTTCAAATATGCGGGAAATTACATTTAAAAATGAATAACAACAGAACTTGGAAATAATAAATGTAAATAATAGTACAGTTAACCTGTGGATGAAATAAGAAGTTGAACCATGTGGAATATGTTTATGCAGTATTTGATTTGATAACAGTATAAACATATTCCACATGGTTCAACCTCATTATAATGGGCTCATTATCTGGATACAAGTACATGTTACTTAGGTCTATCAGCAACACAACTTGATTTCTTGACAATAATGTGTAACCAATTACTATTAGTATTTTTACCGGTAGCTGAGGCTTTGGGCCGTCCTCCACGCCTCCCCCTTGGCTTAAGCCCTAAACGCACCCTTTTTGGGACTGGCGGTGGGGCAACTTGCCTCTGCTCCTCAGATTCTTTCTGGGGGTTGAAGTGAAAATTATGATTAGGCTGTTAATTTATTTTTAACAAAAGATGCAATGGATATGAAAAAACTCTTATCATACCCTCTATATTTTGAGGGGGGGGGGGGTGGGATTCAAGAAAGAATCCTTGATCAATGCATTGAGTTTGGCTGGACCAAGGAGTTAAAAAGTAAAAACCAACTCTACAACCCTTTCATGAAAATGTTTGAGAATTGAGAGCAGCTAGATGCAATAACAGACTGAATGAGTCTGAGGTACGTAGGCTTATATAATAGCCTTATATAACACTGTTTTCTGATAAGCTACAGAGTAATTATTATAGCCTAAACATTTCTTCAACTATTAAGATACAATGGATAGTGTTTTTTGTACATGGCAATACATAGAATAGGACCTGATGTAGGCACTCTACTTCTCTGCATCTGAAAATTCAACACCTAAAAAGCACCTACTCTGGCTTCAGTCAGAGCATGTTCTAAGCTCATTTGAAGAGCCATCCGTCTCCCCTCCATGTAATAGCCATCTTGACTGTCGGTGACACGTGTAGTGTTCATCACAGAAACAGAGAAAGGGGCAGACAGACACTGAAATGGACAGAGGGGTAGACAAACACTCAGAGAGGGACAGAGGGGTAGAGAGAGATGAGAGACACAGACAGAAATGAGAGGTAGAGCACAAATCCAGATAGGCTGGCGCTTAAAAGGGCCTTTGGTTGTGGTGATTTACTGGTGATCTACTAGTGGGTAGGTTGGTAGAATCTAAAAAAAAAAAAAAAAAAAAAAAAAAAACACTCGTTTAGAGGAAGGGAGTTAATGGGACCGAGACAGTTAATTGACTTAACAATGGATTAAATATAACATTTTTGTGACTGGTGCAGGTAAATACAACTTTTTAATGAACACTGAAGATCTCAAAACTAAAATGTAAGCAATTCTGTTCACTCGGAGTCTGGAGGACAACTTTCAATCCGCTGAAAGAAGTCCGGATAATTAAACAGAAGTAAAAAAAAAATGCAATAAGCAATAAAATCGTATATATCCATGTAATAGGATAATGTAGAGAGATGCGGTTGTTATAGTGGATACAACCCCGAGAGGGTGAAATGCAAACACCAAAACAATGTCACAAGAAGTTAAAATAGGGCATAAGGCAGTCATGACAATACTCCAGCAACATACTTGACTAATACACTTTTGCATACATATTTCATCGAATTATATAGTCTACTTGTTCATGAGGTTGCCAATAATTTTATCTTACCTTACTCAACGACTCCAAAGGAAGTAACGTTAGTAACTAATTGGCGGTAGCGCAGTCACCCGGATATTGTTGTGCAAAAAAAAAAAAAAAAAAAAAAAAAAGTGAAAAATTAAATTAAACTATTTTTTTTTTCTCCAACAGGAGAACAGAAGAAACTTACTGGAACTTAAAAAAAATCGGAGCTTAACTTACTGTAACAAAACTGAGCAACATACTGTACTGCTGGTGACAAAAACACAGATTAAATGTCTTTTTTTTTCTGTAAGATGCGCAGTGTTTCGTTTTTTAAACTGTTTTATTCTTATTTTTTTATTGAATTTTTAAAATGACAGAATTCAATATCAAGTCCTTGACACATTACTTTTACACATTTTCAAATTTAGTAACAATATAGTTTAAATAAAAAGAACCAAAAAAGAAAAGAAAAAAGAAACTTAAAATAAAGGGCATCACAAACGTATGTTAAATTCATTTAGCAAAGATAGGCCTACAAATCTTTGGGCTTTTCAATTTTTTTTTTTTTTTTTCTTTAGACTCTAAATATATTGTAAAGGCTGCTTAATGCGATAGCCTATAGTGTCGTTAATGACCCGCTTATCGCTGATGGCTTACTGTAACATTTCACCGGTAATAAGACCAAAATAATATTATTAAAATAAAGAAATGAATGGATACAATGATAACAAATGCCCATAGATGTAGCGTTATAGTTTTAAAAATATAAATAAACAGCAAAGCAATCCTGCTTCGGAATAATAACCGAAAAAGACCGAAATAATAATAAATAATAATTAATATACAACGCCGCCACTCCCACCACGCGCAGTGCTGAGGGGTACCAAAACTAGCCTAATGAAAAATCAATAATCATAGTCAATAATTATAATTCCGATATTATTTCATTATATATTATTAGGCACCTTTCAGCAAAGAGTATTTAATTGCTCTGGAGTGGTCGGTTGGATTGCGCCAAGTTTGACTTTGACAGTAGGAGGTATATAAAAGACTGGCAAGCTCTCTTTATGTTTAAAATCATAAAGAAATTATGGTTAGGGCACCGAAATGGCTAGCAGCAGCACTGCACATATATAATCCATGATAAGATCTCGTGAAAAAATGTTGATTAAAAAGCTTCTCTGCTGCAGCCCGACTGGCAGAAAGAATCGTGCAGTTTCACGAAATATGCATCCAATATGAAATGCATTAGTTTCAAAAAACGTGCTGGACTTACGAAAATAGCGAAATAAACGTGCCCCTGCCACGAAAAAATAGATTAAATTACGTGACTATATCACGAACTGCCGTGAGACTGGGTTGTGTGGGGGGACTAAGCGAATCTGCTTAGTGCTGACAGACACGGGTGTGTTTGACTTGAAGCACCGATTGGTGTATGATATCAGAGCAACACGCGAGTGATTATAACGAGAATATGGAACCATCAGCTGTCAAGCGCTTTCGCAGTATTTTGATGTCATACACAGATCGGTCGCTGCACCTCCGCTTCAAGTCGAACACACCTGTGTCTGTCAGCACTAAGCAGATTCGCTTAGTTATGCTAACAATAAAAACACATTAATGACATTAAAACAGCGACATCTGCTGACAGAGACCATGCTGTGTTGTCACGTAAACATCCCAGCTGAAGATAATAATGAGGAAATTACATCGCTCCCTTTGCCAAGTGCATTGCAAACGACTACAGTATGACATGCACATGCCCTAAGTCCCCCCACAAAGGTGATAGGGATGATCACTTCCATTTGGAATTTGTCCAAGAACCGAACGGTACTGATACACGTATCAAAACATCCCTATTGTTTGGTTAACATTGTGATGAATTTTAAACACAATTTTAAAATTACCTGATATTTACAGGTTTTCCCTGACTGTGGGAACCCTGTGATTACGCCAGTGTCTTTAAGCTAAATTATTTATGTAGTAATATTGTCTTCTCCACCCCATAATATAGGTGCAAAATGTGGAGTCAAGGTGTGCAACAGCAGAGTTTCGTCCAGTGTCTTCTCCAGCATTAGGCACTAGTTCTGTGTGTAATTTCACCACTGAGGCTCGAGCTGTGTCTTCACAAGCTACACGTACAAGTTCTGTGTCTGATTTCACCACTGAGGCTCGAGCTGTGTCTTCACAAGCTACACGCACAAGTTCTGTGTCTGATTTCACCACTGAGGCTCGAGCTGTGTCTTCACAAGCTACACGCACAAGTTCTGTGTCTGATTTCACCACTGAGGCTCGAGCTGTGTCTTCACAAGCTACACGCACAAGTTCTGTGTCTGATTTCACCACTGAGGCTCGAGCTGTGTCTTCACAAGTTACACGCACAAGTTCTGTGTCTGATTTCACCACTGAGGCTCGAGCTGTGTCTTCACAAGCTACACGCACAAGTTCTGTGTCTGATTTCACCACTGAGGCTCGAGCTGTGTCTTCACAAGCTACACGCACAAGTTCTGTGTCTGATTTCACCACTGAGGCTCGAGCTGTGTCTTCACAAGCTACACGCACAAGTTCTGTGTCTGATTTCACCACTGAGGCTCGAGCTGTGTCTTCACAAGCTACACGCACAAGTTCTGTGTCTGATTTCACCACTGAGGCTCGAGCTGTGTCTTCACAAGCTACACGCACAAGTTGTGACGATGACAAATGAGTGGAGGAAGCAATTGCAGTGAAATACAAACGTTTATTTGAAGACAAACACAGTGAACAAATACTCCTGTGCAGTGATGACTCTCGGCTGGGTGACGCAGGGGCTCGATGGCTGGTGTAGACGTGACGTGAAGATCCAGTGATGAAACAATCCAGATACGAACAACGACGACGAAATACACATCCAAAGTGACGAGACAACCAAGACAATCCACCATGATCCGAATCCAGAATGAACTATCGACAGAGGAGATGGAAATGAGATGAGTATAAATAGCCGGGGATAATGAGAAACACCTGTGGGGGACTGATTGGCAGCCGCGCTGATGAGCATGACGTACAACACAGACAACCACAAAATCACATGACAAGGAAGACACAACAGATGCATGTACCGTGACACAAGTTCTGTGTCTGATTTCACCACTGAGGCTCGAGCTGTGTCTTCACAAGCTGCAGGAGTGTCATCTTTAGCAATGTTGGAGCCTTCACTTGAAGCAAGTGACAATGAATACAGGTGGGTGAAACACAATTTAATTAATTCAAGTGCTGTTATGATGCCATTAATCAGGGTGCTCACCAATTCAGAACACTGGCTTCTGGCACCATTGTGACATGCAGTGATAACATTTTGTTTCATCTCCAAAACACAATGTTTTTTTCTGTCTAATCTGTCCGGTCACTTCTGAGATACTACTACACTTGTCTGTGGAAATGGGATTCTGACCCTTGTGTGTCATGCTGTTCTGTTTGTTTTGTGTCTTCCTGTTCAGTGCATAGTCTTTCGATTCTGACACTTCCGTTTAATTTCTCTCACCTTGTTACCAGCCCAATCTGTGTTCCAGTCAGCCAGGGGTGTCCAAACTTGCTCCTGGAGGGCCACTGTCCAGCAGAGTTCAATTTCAACTTGCTTTAACACAACTTCAACTTGCTTTACCTGCCTGGAAGTTTATTGTGCCTGGTAGGACCTTGATTAGCTGGTTCAGGTGCGTTTAACTGGGGTTGGCGCTGAACTCTGCAGTGTCCCTCCTGGATCAGTATTGCACACACCAGCAGTAAAAAAATAAATAAAAACTGAAGGCCCTTCACACTCTTTTCTCGCCTTCTACTTGCCATCACCGAACCGAAGTGAATTCAGTAGCAAACAATGCAGGATACATGTTTTTATTTGACCTTAAAGATGTTGAATAAATGGTAATAGTAAAACAGTCACTTTATGAAATTAAGCAACATTGTCTAATTATACTGACATCAAAATAATTTCTAAATGTCTCTAATATCTGTCAAAAATGTGCTCAAAAAGTGCAGTAAAAGAATATACAGTGTAACACTGGATTGATATGCTCTGTCATTTTCAGCATGTATTTTGTCACAAAGTACATGCTGCTGTCCCCTGGTGTGATTGTTACTGTTTTGTACACAAAAAGTTGTACTTGATGTACTTGTACTCTGATGTTTAATAATTAAAAAAAAAAAAAAAAAAAGTACATGTTGCTGGTGACACAAAACACTGTGTACTGTACATTGTACATTCTTCCATACAGTACAGTTCTGAATTGACATGGATTTTATTTATTTACTTTATCAGCTTTAGTTAGGCCTTTGTTTACTATATCACTCTATGGACAATCATGACTCAGATCTTGGTATCTCTGACAGGCGTCTTTTAGTCATAGATTCCCCTGTTGCATAGTCAGGTTTCTTCTCCCTTGCTGTATCCTGCTTTAACCATCTTAAAAATGCTCATACATACACTTTAAATGCACTGTTCATAATTGTTTGACAGTCCTGTTTTGAACATTAAAAGAAAAGTTCACCCATAAATGAAAATTGTCACTTACTCGCACTCAAGGTGTTCTAAAACTGAATATTTGTTTTGCAGTACACAGAGAAAGATATTTTGAAGAATATTTGTAACCAAGCAGGTCTGGCCCCCTATTGACTACCATAGTGATTTTTTTTTTAAACTATGTCAGTCAATGGGGGGCCAGATCTGATTGGTTACAAACATCCTTCCAAATATTTTCCTTTTTGTACAACAGAACAAAGAAATGTAGACAGCTTTAGATCAACTTGAGGGTGAGTAAATGATGACATAATTTGAATTTTTGGGTGAACTATCTATCTCTTTGAGACAATGATACTTTAGGACTCATAGCACTGATTCTTGAAAATTTGGCAAAAACATGTCCCAACAAGAAAAGTGCTCATTCTGTTGGAAATGAAGAACATTTTCATAAATCAAAAGAATCAAGATTATAATCAGAGGGTCAGTTGCACATATGTAAGGTTCTTTTATAGTTTTCTTTTAATTTTGTATTAATTTAATTATCAAATCTGGCCCATTGCCTAAAAAACCACTTGTCCTCAGATAGGAGATAATCATTTCAGCTTGATTAAAAAAGCAAAAAGTAATCATTTAATTGAATAATAATTTTACTATATGAAAGAGTACATTGTAATATGTATCAAAAATTACAAACACTGTGTTTTGAATAATATTTACAATTATTTTTGGTTGCACAAAATGTGTCCCACATATGCGTCACCACCGTCAGATATTTATAAAAAGCAATAAAATCAGGCAACTACAAGGTGAACTGCATTCCTGAGAACCACATTATCAAATCTTCAGCTCTACTGCATGCTTCAAGATCAGCCAAGCTCCTGTAAATTTGCTATTTTCTCTTAAACTTGTTCATATTTTTGGACACTGCTACTGTGGCAACCATAACATGTCAACACCGTCTCTTTTGTATAAACAATATTAGATTTGATTATGACATAAATGTATACTTTTTAAAAACAAGTCTGAAGTAGCTAGCAACAGAGTGGAAACAAGATGGCTAATGTGAACAACTAATGCATATCATGGGAAATAGTAGGTTTTTGTCACCACCGTCAGGTTTTCTGTCTGACGATGTTGAAATATTTGAAAAATATTTTATCACAGTGCTCAGGATTGTTATTTGTTGGACCAAATAGTTAAATAAAGTTGTTAAACAAGAAGCCGTTGACTTGAGTGGTATACATTTTGGAATTTTATGTTGTAATGAGGCCACTGTCACCACCGTCAGATTAGTACCACCGTCAGAGGGAGTTTTAATTTTTTTAAATAAATATGCATAGAGGCCTACAATATATTTTGTCAGTGCTGCTGAGTTATTAAAGTAATAGTCTCTTTTAATACAAAAATACATTTGTTAAATAAAAAACATTTTTTGTTTGATTTAAGCAAAAAGTAAACGTTGTAAAGCGCTAAAAAGTAAAACACCTATTTTATGAAAAAAAAATACAAAATGGGGAGGTGACACCAGTACATTGCTGAAAAGCTAAGACCTTGGTCTATAATAATATACATTCAGATGGTGTAATTAAACACATTTTTTTTTTTGAAAATTAAAACCTGTTTTATCCAAATTCCCAAGAATCACTGATAGTCTAGGAAGTTTAAATAGTTTGCTGTTAATACCATTTTAAATAAGATTTATATGAAGATGAAGCCTGTGATTTTAAATTTATGTTTGAGTGGGACCACCTTGTGAGCAAAGATAATATTCCTTAAAAGCACTGAATTGCTTGTTTTCATTATCCTCAATGAAAACACATTTGTGACCCTGGACCACAAAACCAGTCATAAGGTTAAATTTTACAAAACTGAGATGTATACATCATATGAAAGCTCAATAAATAAGCTTTCTATTGATGTATGGTTTGTTAGGATAGGACAATATTTGGCCGAGTTACATCTATTTGAAAATCTGGAATCTGAGGGTTCAAAAAAATCAAAATGCTGAGAAAATCACCTTTAAAGTTGTCCAAATTAAGTTCTTAACAATGCATATTACTAATCAAAAATTACATTTTTATATGTTTACAGTAGGAATTTTACAAAAAAATCTTCATGGAACATGATCTTTACTTAATTTCCTAATGATTTTTGGCATAAAAGAAAAACCAATAATTTTGACCCATACAATGTATTTTTGGCTATTGCTACAAATAAACCCCAGCGACTTAAGACTGGTTTTGTGGTCCAGGGTCACATTTTTCCTAGAAACTATGGTTCTGTCTTAACTGAACCTTTTTTTCCCCTCTTTTTGCTAGATGCTATGTTGATCTTTTTGATGATACAGATTCTGAAGATGCGGATTTGAATGAGGCAATTGCAAGATCTCTCTTATGCCTCGTTTCCACTGAGCGGTACGGTACGGTACGGAACGGAACGGTACGCATTTATTTGCGTTTCCACTATCAAAAGTTGTGAATGGTACCAAAATGCCGAACTGTACCGTACCACTTTTTGGGTACCCTTCCGTTGTGGTACCTAGCACAGTGGAACGGTACTAAAGGGTGGAGCTAGACTCACTGCAGAGCGTTGATTGGTTGACAGAGAATCGTCACTTGCGCGTGCTACAGAACGACAACGCAACACAAGAGGCGCCATTTTTAAAACACACACAACACCTTGCAAAACAATGCCACCGCGAAACATAACTCGCGAATGTCCTCCATTGATGTTTGCGGTCTTAGCTTTCTTCTTTGCGCGAGAATGACGTCAAGCTACTTTCCGTCATACACCACGTCTATCAAGTGACGTTATCACTACTTTCCGGCATACACCACGCCCATCAAGTAAGGGTACTGTCGGCAGTGGAAACGCTAGCCAATTCATGGTTTTCCGACCCGACCCGTACCGTACTGTACCGTACTGTACCGTACCACTCAGTGGAAACGAGGCATTTGATGTTACTCAGTCACTGCACACAGAGTGAGTAAATGGTAATTGTGCTGTATAGACAGAATAAATGAAGCTGCAGAAAAGAAAATTACGAAACTAATCTGTTATAAAACCTCATATTTATTTATTTGTGTTCAACAGTGTTATCTACCATGTGATGCAATACAATCTATATACTTAAATGGTGCATTCTCATTTTATTTAGAGATGATGAACTGACTTTGAAGGAAATCTTGTTACCCCTCGGGAATGGCATTTCAAGTGACTTGATCAGATTTAACATCACAAGGAAGAGTGTGTGGGAAGGAACTGAACGGGCCATGAGACGTCCACATTTCCTGCCTTCAAAGACCATTGTCGTTAAATTTACAGATGATGTTGGCATTCCCGAAGGTGCAATTGACCAAGGGGGTCCGAAAAGAGAATTCTTTAGACTTGTTCTTGAGCACATTTGCAACTACAGTGGAATGTTCGAGGGTGTAAAGGATGAGAAATTGCTATCATGCAACCTGGCTGGTAATGATGAAAATGTTGCTGAATTATTTCAGTTGATTAAATAATTGTATTATTTATTTTTTTAATTTTCATGTCTCTCTTTATTATTTTTACAGCTCTAAATAATGGCAGCTATATGAGGGCAGGGCAGTTGACGGCTATGTCAATTGTTCATGAAGGCCCCCCCCCCCACACTTCATGTCACAACTGTGTGTTGATGCACTGATTCATGGTCCAGAGGCTGTACATGTGTCAGTGAATGATGTTGCAGATGATGAAATAAGGTCGCAGATTACAGAAGTGAGTACCACCGTATGACTCCAATTGCTTTGTATAATGAAATAACCTTTTTATTTATTGTAAAAGCAAAGGTGCAGTTAATGACTCGGTTTGCTGAACTGGCTGATCAGGGTCTTTGGCTTTATATTGACATAGATAAAGACAGATTATCTTGCTAAAGTGAAACATTTTGGTTTCTCCATTAGTGAAGTACCTTAAGCTGTGTTCTCGGTTCATGGTTTTTCTGTAATATGGTGGTGTCACAGACAAATTTTCAAGCTCTCTAACATGCAACAAAACTCAGATTGCATCATATATGTATATATATATATATATATATATATATATATATATATATGTGTGTGTGTGTGTGTGTGTGTGTGTGTGTGTGTGTGTGTGTGTGTGTATACCACTCCTTGCACAAACAATTGGATATTTGAGAAAATGTATCCATGTAACAGTGAAGCTCTGACTCTGGGAATTTGAACTCTTGATATCTGGCAACCGCACTCATGTCTCTTGCGGGGTAATACGTAATATTGGATGTTCGAAAGTATGCTTGAATGTGAATTATTCGATATTCACAGTGTTTTCAAATTTTACATCAAAATAATTGTGATATTATTACTAATATATGATGTATCGTGTGTGTATAATATGTGTGTGTGTGTGTGTGTGTGTGTGTGTGTGTATATATATATATATATATATAGATATAGATATAGATAAAAATATAGATAGAGAGAGAGAGAGAGATAGATCTCTGTGTCTTTGTGCATTCATTGTAAGATTTGTACATTTAAAAACCGCCATCTTCTGATGTCATATAGGACCCAAATTAAGTTAGAAAATGGTCTTTAATTTGTAAATTAAGTAGAAAATAACTCCTTTAGGCAGCTTTGTTTCCTTTTAAAGTTTATTTGAGAGTAGCAAAGAAAATTGTTTGTCTGACAATTTTTTTGTGTCTGTTTTAGTGGTTCTGTGTGCATGCAGATATTTCTTGAGATGAGGGGGAAAAAAATATAGGATAGGGAAAGTTCTGGCTTCATATAGGTGTAACTTTAGGTGTCTTACATTATGGACATTGCCATGTATTGCTCTATTCACATCTGCAGTCCTCGTGCCTCCCTGCAGCAGGACTATGGCATGTTCATGCAGGATATCAGAGACCTTTGGCAAAAGTTATTGAAAATTACATTTGTCTACTGCTTGTAAACTGTTCCTGTCTAAAAAAGCTGTTCCACAGGTACATGTGCAATAATGGTTTATGCTTTATTGAACAAGCATGAAAAACATTTAAATGCCTACCTATAAACAGTAGTAAAACTGCAAAAATCTTCAAAATACAGTGTCCTAAAAAGTTTGTGAAAAGATCACTGACAAGTTAATTCCTGGATATATGACCACTTTAATATGACCTTTTTTTTCCTAATGTTAATGTGAAAAGATAAATTGGTGTGTCTGAACTGTTTCAGTTATCCAAAACATGCTTGGTGCAACTTTTTTTAAAAACATAACTTATGTAATTTTATAAGAAATATCTGTTTTGGATCTAACAAGCCTTACATAAACCTTTTTTTTTTTTTGTCCTATATCAGATTCTGAATGCTGATTCCGAAGCCCAGTTGCAAGACAGTGTGGGTAAGGCCCAAGGTGTTATCTCCATGGCTGGATGTTGCAGGGCTATAAACTTGAGAAATTGCAAGCAGGTAGCTGAGGAGCTAGCAAAGTGGTATGTTTTGCAGCGAACTAGGGCAGCTTACGACAGGTAAGAAGTTTGAGGTAAACTTTGAGAAACTTTTCCAGGTCAGAACAGTTCAGAAGGTGTAGAATTTGACAGTTGATGGTTTTCAGAATGTAACAAGATTAGACAAAGTCTGTCATGTAACACAATGGGACATAAATATTTATATAATTAATGTATTTTATTTGATTAAGTAGTGAAAAGTATTATTATTATTATTATTATTATTACTTTATTTTTTTATTTGTTTTACTCAGTTTGGAGTTGTTTCAGATGAAATGTCTTTGAGTGGTTAACACAAAGTAACAGAAAATTGTCTGTTTAACATATTGTCTTGTGGCCTGAATACGTGACTTGCAGTGACAGTACTATACTAATATTACACATTTTATTACAACTGTTGTTAAAACATTTTTGTTTTATGTAATTTAGCTTTTTTGTGCTACATTAATCCTTTGTGCTTTTTTGTTTTTTATCTTATCTAAATAATAAAAAAAAATTATACTTAGCTTTGCAGAAGGGCTCAAAGCACTTGGAATCCTGAATGCATTGAGAGAACATCCCAAACAAATGGCACCACTGTTTGTCAAGAGAGACCAACCCCTGACTGCAGAATTTATGGAGGAACTGTTCAAAATTACACTCTCTGAACCAGGCAGCAATCGGCACATCGTGGAATGCAGAACAGTAGGCTACTGGAGGGATTTCTTACAAGACTGCCAGTGTAAGTATTCCATGTATAATATACTATTATATTTAGCTTGTTCTTATGCTCAAAGTTCTACACTAAACAATATACAGTATATACTATTGAGATATTGTGCATTACCTTAACAGTGTCAATGGGATGTCTATCGCTAGAGGATATTCTGGTGTTCTCTACTGGAACAAATTTTGTTCCAGCCCTTGGATTCAACCCCGATCCATCCATTGCCTTTCTTGAGGACAACCAAGATTGTACCCTTCCATTGGCAAGCACCTGTGACAATATAATACGACTCCCTACATTCCCTAAAACCTTCGAGTCATTCTGCGAGAAAATCTGTTTTGGTATCAGTAATTCCCATGGTTTTGGTTTTGCCTGAATGAAGCCTTTGCTTGTTTTGCATTGTGACCCCACATATTCTTCAACTTCAAGTAGTTGGTGTACAATCTCACCAAAATGGTTAAAAACAATTTGGAATTTCAGGATGATACCACGTCCATAATTTTGTTTTTGTGTTTTACACATTGAGACATGCATTTTTTTTTCATCTCATAGATGTTTAAGACTTTCAAATAGTACAACACCAAGTTTTTAGTGTTGTGTGTTTTTTTTTTTTTTTTAACCACAGAATAAGGTTAAAGTAAAAGTTTTATTTTCTGTTTACCAATTGGACAGTCTGTAAGACCCATATTTCCAAGTTTTTGCATTCATCTTGTTACCAGTTATGTTATTAAGGCTGATTGCAAGTTTTGAATCTGCTGAAAAATGTATTTACATTTATTGCATTGTCAATACAAACATTATTGTTCATTAAAGCAAATGTTCAACTTCAGCAGCATTTGAAACTGTCGTTTTTGGTAGTCGATAGGTACCAAGTCACGAAACTGGATAATTTCCTTTTCACTTCACATTTAGCCAACAGCATTTAACAACATTAGCAAGGTTGATTTTACCAAGATGTACTGCTCAATTCCATAGTTGCCATCGTCTTCCATTGGATCAACCCTCTGTCTTAAGTAGGTTTCCTGGTCGTCTGTCAGTGTTAGTAGGGCTGGGCGATATGGCTGAAAACTATATCACGATATCAGTGTTTCATATCGGTTGATATCGATAATTATTGATATTTTTATGACCCATTTAAAATAAGGACCAGGAGAAAAATATATTACACAAGCATTTTTATTTTAAACTTAACCTGCCTCTGATCATAATCCCCTCAGTTATTAAGACAGAAATGTCAACAACCATGGAAAACTCAAATAATTAAAATGTAAACATAAGTCTAAAGTCACAATATACACTTAATTATCTCTTAATCCTCAATTCAAACCCCATTCATTGTCAAAGAAGTGAATGGTCAAGCTAATGTATGGCCCAGAAGTACGGCTTGACCACAGGTCAGAGGTTGTTGCAAAGTACTTGGCTGATTATATTTTTTTCTGCACAGATTGCTGGTTGCCAGTAGCCAACATTACTTCTTTCCCGGTACTTTAGCCTATACTTTGTGTAAGAACAAAAATATTTATTTAAGTGAAAAAATAAGTCCAAAACTTTCAACATTTTGAACAATTTTGGTATTACAATCTTTTTTTTTTTTTTTTTTTTTTTTCAGAAATTCTTGTTTTAATTTTTCTGATAATCAAATGAAAGCAAAATCACAGATTTATTTTTAAAAATAAAAATAAACGGAGCTTTACTGTTAAAATTAATACATAGAAGAAAAATTATATTCAGTTAAAAAAAGGTTTAATAATAATAGTATTTTTTCAACAATTAAGTGGTGACTCTTTATTTTATTTTTTATCATATATATTGTTTTATGTAAATTATTTAAATGTGAACATATAAACACCTGCATTATACTGTACAAATTAATACAAGACTAATATTGTTCTGTTACATGTTAAACCGTACTTTTATTTTGACAGGTTGCCGTGAAGTTTCAGTGTGTAATACAGTATGAATGATGCTAGTTTCACTAATGAAACGGTAAAATTGACAAAAAGTGACACTCACAGCAGCTTTGGAGATGTATTTATTGGAGTTTGTCTGTTCATGTGAGATGCAAAGGCCAAAAATTAGCGGGAGCGTCATGTGTGCAGTATGCGTGTAGTGAAAATAAAACGCGTCTCCTCCATTCATACATGAGGCAAACGGAACATGCAGGATTCTTATTGAAACGGTCTTTTTGCATTTCAGTTTTCACAGACACTAGTCCATATATCGCGATCTGAATTAACAGACCAACTTTTGATTTATTGGTCCAAAAATCGACGAATTCCGCGGCATTCCGCCCTATAGTAAAGTCCGTTTTTATGAATGGAGTCCGCGATCCCGTCTGTGAGTAGACATCGTAAACGCGCGATCATGTAGAGACAGAAATCAAATGCCGTCGTGTAAATAAGATAAATAACATAAGGCTATTTAGTTTGTTTAATACAACAACATTGACCCGTTCTGTAGGAAAGATAACCTTAACTTCTATTGTGATCTGGCGCTATGAACTGAAC